>NW_008751961.1:75986-140065 GCF_000715545.1 Opisthorchis viverrini
AGAAACTGACAGCACGAACGCCACTGACATCGATTAGCCGCCATTTCTTGCAACGTCTCCAGCCAAGCACAGATGGGGTCACGGGGACACCATCCTGGAAGTCGCACAATACCAACAACACCGAAACTCTTCGTGATCTCTTTGATGCCTTCCTGCCAAGTCATGTGCTGTCCACCTCGCGGTTTGCGCTATCCCGAAGGAGGCACGGAGAATAACACTGGTCTCGGTAGACGGTGTTTCGGCGTGCGTAGCACATGACCGAGCCATCGCAGTCGATGATGCTGGACGTTTTCCCGGATTGAGGTGCCTGCAGCACAACCAAATACCCGTTTTCTAATCGCCTCGTTACTGACACGCTGACGCCATCGTGTCAACCGAAAGGGTCCTACAGCTGCATGATTTTTTTAACAGTCTTCCTGTCCTGCTGCAATTACTCCGTTAAGTCCATCGATGAGCCAAACAGTGGACACAACAAAGACTTGCTGAGTTTCCTACCAAGATGTCGAACAAACGAATTACATTGTTCAGACAGCGTACGCAGATGAAGTAATGGTAACCCACCTCTCTCGTTTCTCAGATTCCGGATTTCAATCGCCGGTAGGCCTAGTACATGTGTGCACTGTCGATGAGCTCCGATGAGTTTGAAACTCGTGTCCAGTGCCCTTCTCCTTTTGATGTGGACTCACTAGAATAATTGTGCCAGAATGAAAGAATAATTCTGACAACGAGGGTAATGTGAATGTGTCATCTGTAGTTGGTTGCCTCCAATTGGTGAAGTATGAGTGTTTATGTTGAAATTGTGCTGAATGGAAACAGTCACTGACCAGTACATAGCTGAAGATACCGTGTTGTGATCTCTGATACTAAACTGACTTCGTTTGGGAGTTATTCAACCGAATTCGGTATTCAAGTTGGCTGTCACGACAACAGTATGTGGGTTTTTTACTGCTCAAATCGATCGTGACCAATTCCGACAGCAATCATATTTTCACTTTCTTGACTCCAGCTTGTGAATATTCCGTGTCGTCTTGAGTTGAATGGATCTTAAGCTTGTTGACCGAACAACAAAGAGGCTGGTGTTTACTGAAACATAGTCCATAGTTCTTATGACTCTGGAACTGAGCTCATCACCTACACTGCAGATACTAGTCATTGTCGGAATAGTAAAGTCGCCAGAACGTGAGGTGTAAAATATTTGGGCTTCTCCGTAGTAGTTTGAGCTAGAGTTTCTCATGCATATCTCGGAGATAGAGTTTATGTCCGTCAAGAGTCAGATATACGTCTCCCAAAGAACTGCTTGCTATCCAATTCGCAATGGGCTATGAACGTTGAAGGCTGTAAAATGGGACAGATCCTGTGTAATTTGTATCAACCATATAAAATCTGACAAACTCTTAGGCTGTTGGTAGATGGAATGGAATGGAATCATGGTTGAGTAACGGGGAACACTCGTGGCCGCGAATGAGTGTCGGTATGCAGAGTCTGAGTTGTTCATACCGATTTGAAGTCAGGTTTTTTTTCTTGGATTTTTATCTTCACTTACCTCTCGTCTATTCTTGCGTGTCACACTGGCGCTGAAATTGTGGTAGCTTAGTGTATGTTGGTTTTACGACTCAGGGAGGCGAGATAGTTGAAACGCGAATTTATTGACCGGAAGGTTCGTGGTTCAAACCCGATTTCGGCATCTCGACTTCTTCTGTCTAGGCTTGGGCAATCTGACAGTATCCCAGCCCTCATGCTTCTTTCGGGCAGCATGTCGACACCGGAAGGGTGTTACCGCTGAACGATTTTCCAATTTTTGTACTACAAACCAAGATCAACTCCGGAAGTTGAAGCTGCTGAGCGCTCGTGCAGGCTTTGTAGGCAATGATGATGATACACACAAAAAACGCGGTCGTGATTGTTTGATGGTTCCTAAACCCACTTGGCCTTGTTTATCAGATAATCTGTTTTGTCCGTCCAATTATTTTAGCTGGACTCTGTTTTCATGATGCACTTTCAACGCTCCGTCGGATAACGCGTTTTTTATTCATTGCAGCCTGATGGATCTCCTGCTGACTTTCCTACTGTGTGAACTCGTTCTCCGTGCCAACGCGCTTTCACCGACCGAACTTTTTTGTGCGGATCCTGACTGCACAACGCCCTTTTCCTATGGTATAATAATCCAGGATATCAACACGGCAGATGGAATCCTGCTTAAAAAAGATTCCCCGGTAGCTATTGTCGGAAAGGGTGAAACAGCCAAAGCCTCCATCATGCGCGTGAAAATAAGTGACAGGTTCGCGATCTTGGAATCCAGTTTCGTTAGGGAAGTTGGGGAAACCGATGTGAAAACACTTAAGAAATACGTGTTTTCAGGTTCCGAGCCGAACGTAAGGAAGAATGCGACCCCATCATCGGCCGCCGTACTCCAGACAATGCATCATTCAAAAATGCCTGAAACCGACTCGAGCACTGTTGGCACTGGTTCGACAGCCACAATAGACAGTCTTCCCGTCGCGCCTAGTGAAGCCAATAAGACCATGCCTCGTTTGGAAGCACCAAAGACGAAGGACATCGGATCGCATGGGTCAGCTCCAAAGGCACCGGATTCTTTGTCTGATGATCAGCGTAAACTGGCGTCCAGTCACGAAAAACAATCACCTGCAGAAATACCAGTAGATACGAACGGTCTCTTGAATGCCAGCTCTGAGAACGGTTTGAAGGCGGCTACTGTGGGTCAGCATGAGACCAGTGGGGCCATCGATGTGGTAGAACGTTCAGCTGGTTCAGTTACACGATCTAGTGCATCTACGACCAGACACGAGGTCGAAGAACTGGCTGAGAAAAAGGTGGGTAGGGCTACGAAGAGTAAAGTTCTGACAACTGATCAAGAGCAACCTGATGAGCTTGAAAGAACTCAAAGTACTAGTTCATCTCTGAAAATGAGGGACGACGCGAAGGTTTATGAATCTGAAACTCACCCGGATAATGTGGTAGTAACTGCGGCTTCCAATGACGATAAACAGTCCTCTTTCACTCAAGATGATAGCAGTATCCGAAATGACAAATCACGACGGCGGTCGACAGATGGAACTTCATTGTCCGATTCGCCCACCGCATCAGGTGATTTTAGAAATGGAGAAGAGGCCCGTGATACTCATGAGCATTTTGATGAAACATCACCAAACATGTCCGAAAGTTCTGTGACCGGCAATTCTCCTGGTTCGCTATCCAACCAGGAAACAGAATCTGAGGATATTGATCGAGAGGACTCTTTCAAGAGCGTAACTCAAGAACCTATACACGAATTTGAAGACACCATGGAGCAAACATCGCCATATACCCCGGAAGATTCTGTAACCAGAACTCAACCTAGTGTGATACCAAATCCGGAGTTAGAAGTCAAGGATAACGATGGAAGGGACCCCTTCAGAAGGGAAACTCAAGACCACCCTACCACTTGGAACTTGGATGCTGTGCAACAGCGGGATGCTGCCGATAGCCAGTTGACTGGTCAGCTACCTGCTGAAGAGGATGAGACCTCCGAAAAAGCTCGTGGAAAGGACACAGCTTTGGAAAAGAAAGAGACTGATGTCGAAATCTTGGGTCTCTCTTCCGAACCAACTATTAACGGTGGAGAAGGTGAATCCATAGATTATTATCCAGCTTTTTCGCCTTCACCAAGCAGTAACGACACTGCTGCTCCTAGTGCGCAAGATGATGGCTCGATGTTAAGTGGTGAGCGTGATCTCAGCTCTACAGCTGAAAGTCCATCCCAACGGCAGGGAGCGCTACCGATGGAAAAAATGGCTGGTTCATCTACGAATACGTCCACAATCGAGGAGTCCGATATGATCTCGCACAAGACCAGCTCTTCTGAACTGGTAAACCGCAGTGAGGAAAACATTATTTCGACCGGTGGACCCGACTATGGTGTGCAAAATGAAGTAGAATCTGCCAACAAGGATGACACGGATATGGTGGATTCTCATACTGAAAGTCCCGTATCACCGTCTCTTGATAACAATCCTGCCGTTTCTAGTAACACCGGGTCACTTTCTAATACCTCATTTGTTCCAGATGATCAACCTACCTTTCACTCCATAACAGAAGGAAGTAGTCGTCGACCCGCGAAGAATACCTTAGGAGAGCTTGAAACGCCTCACCAATCGCACTCGGATCCATTATACGACTCGAATAAGACCGATAATTCAGGTGTTCCTGTGGAACCATCTGATAATAGAACTGGTCAACAAATGAGCTCGACCGGAACTCCAGAGATCTCACCCATCCTACCCACAAGTGGAGATTATGCGATCCATGTCCCTCAATCGAT
Source organism: Opisthorchis viverrini (assembly GCF_000715545.1). Lineage (NCBI taxonomy): Eukaryota > Metazoa > Platyhelminthes > Trematoda > Opisthorchiida > Opisthorchiidae > Opisthorchis > Opisthorchis viverrini. The sequence continues at coordinate 80,305 of NW_008751961.1, forward strand.
TGTACATGACAAGCCAGTTTCTTCCGATAGTTTTTCCGAATTAATTACGAACAATACGAGTGTACAACACACAGAAACTTTGCCAAACATCCACACAGATGCCTCGGTCCACGCGCCTTTTTTCCAACCGGCTACGAGTTTTCCTTCGCAGGTTGGGTTGATTCAGTGCATCGCATGGGCAGCAAACCAAACTGTAAATTCAGACACATCCACCAGGAAACTCCGCGCCTCACCACTTGCTCGCCTGATTATACATGGAGTGAATTATTTCTTCTGGACTTCTGACATTATCTTACTCCGTATGCCAACCGGCTGGCGTTTATCAATAGACGGGGTCCTAACCGATTTTCTCGACTTACCACTGAGTGTTCTGATGGCATGGATTGTGTTTGTTCTCCATGTTTTGATTGGTTGGATGACATCCCAGTTGTTTTGGTCCATGCTATTCAAACAATCCTATCTCCATAGCTCAGACAAACTGTCCTCCACACATTTCTTACAAGTCGAGGAGCGCGCACTTCAGCTTGCCAGTCGTTTGGCTGACCAGGAAGAAACCAACAGCCAACTGGCTACTTGGGCTGCTCAAATGACCTTGGATCTACAGCAAGCTCAGCGAGAAAAGTCCGCGGCTATTGATACTCTGAACGAACGGATTCAAACGACCGAGGCTGAACTAGATGCAGTTCGAAGTCGGCTGACCGAATCTTTGACAAAGATTACGGAACTCAAAGAAACTTACAAGTTGAAATTAGCCGATAGTGAACAGTCCCTGAGTTTGTTGCGTTCTGAACTTTCCACACTGACAGAAGAAAAGCTAGCCTCAGAAGAATCGTGGAAGTCGAGACTAACCGCTTTGGAAGAGTCCAATCAGAAAGCTCTTGAAGAGGCCAAACGCGAGCATGAAGAGCTTTATTATCAAGCTCTAGATTACTACGGCCGTATGAAGGCTATGCGTCCGGAGATGGACAAGTTGTTGGAAGCACGCAGACAAGCAGAAGACCGGTTGGCTACCACAGAGGCCGAGTTAGACAGTCTGAGAACCACTTTCACAACTCTACGAAGTTTTGAACTAGCTCTAGAACAGGAGCATCTTATTGATGGAAATCAAGAGAGTCGTGTGAGTCCGGAATCCTCTGGTTATACGGTGATCAGTCCTCCTCGTGACGAAGACGATTCTGGTGAGGTTTGTATGGACAGCGACAAGCAGCAATCACCGGATGGGCAAGATGGCTTTGCTGATGATGCAGCTCAGGCTGTTGACGTAAACACAGGTAAGACTAATTTGGAACAATTGAAATCAAAATTGCAAACCAATTTGGCTATATTTCTTGATACTGGACGCCTACAAGCCAAGTTGGATGTTGCCACTAGCCAACTCAAATCTGAACAGGCCAAATCGCAATGTGAGCGTCAGCTGCGTGAAGAACTGGAATCAAAGGTTGAGTCGATGGAACGCGAAACTGCAGAACTGCGACAGAAATATGACCTTATTCAGGAGGACAGAAATACAATACAAACTAAGCTGGACGTTTTATCAGCGTATTTCAAAGAACGCGAGCTTGAATTACAACGTGATCTTGGCAAGCATGTTGTTGTCGGTTCTGAGTCATCGGAAGCCTTGAATACTTGTCGGAAGCGCAACAAGGAGTTGGAGGCCGAGGTAAGGGCGTTACGGGAGCAGGTTGCAGCGTTGCGACGAGAATTGGCGGAGACCGAACGTGTTGGACGTCGTCAAATCGCAGAATTGGACAAACGATCACATGAAAACTGGCTATCTGCTCGAGCGGCCGATCATCAAGTACAAGAGTTACGCGATGAGAATGCCTGTTTGCGCCAAAAGCTCATGGAGGCAGAACGATCTACTTTACCACCAGCCCTACGCGCCCAGGTTTTGGCACCCGCCCGCCCGTTCCTAGCAGGTCCTTCACCACCAAGGCCGAATATCCCACCTCTGTTGCCTTCCAACCCTGGGTCTTTGGATAAACGTTCGGTGTCTGGTCAATCTCTCACGAGTTTGTCATCTCAACCACCGTTACTTCGTCCTGACTTGCCCGGTCTACCATTCCCACCACCACCGTTAGGGTTTCCTTCTGATATTCCTCCCCCTCCGCCACCTCCATTTTTACTTCAGGGTCGCTTGCCCTTTCCTCATGGTTTTCCACCGCCGCCGCCACCACCACCTCCAGGCACATTTACCGCCCAACTGAATACTAATGCGCTTGCTCACCAAAGTCCCAGCTCTTCTGTGAGCGGCTCCACGAAGAGCCGACCATTTATCTAAAAACCGAACGTTGTGAGAATTCCCCTACCCCCGTTCATTATTTCCACCCATCCAATCTGTGTTCTCATGTAAATAGATAAGCGTGGGTTATTTTTGAAAGTTCAACTGATCTAATTTCGTCCATCGTCTGGGTTTCTGTGTTGTCCTCTTTGTTTCGCACAATGCCATCCTCCTCAGAGAATATCATGATGGTCTGCTTTGCCCACTGACTTGCGCGACTCAGTTTTTTTGTTGTATTTGCTGTTGGTGTTGTTATCGTTGTTGTCGTGCCCCTACTTTCCAAAAGTGATATGACATGTTCACTCCGTCACCGCTCTAAATGAGAACTACCAGAAGTTATGTGATGTTCTTGCTAAAATACGGTGATTGAAATTGCCTAGTTACTCACTTGTATGTGCGGTGTGCGCGGAATTCGGAGTCGGCTCGAATAAATCGAGGGGAAAAACGAAAGCAATCCATCCTCGGAGGACTAATCAATATCATTGGTAGCAGTGACACTTTCCAACTGTTGAAAAGTGTGGCAGTCTACAAAAGAAAAAAATCAATGGTCTGGAGAACGTGACGACCTTGTCCATTGGTTCTTCTTTACCAACGAACCTGTTTCCGAATAACTCCCCGGGAACAATAGGCGCGCCTCATAGGATAAGCTGATCACAAGATAAGATGACTCCATTCATTATCGTTTCTCGCAATTCAGAATTCACGTTCGTTTCAAACAATCACTGCACCACATCGCTTAGAACTGTTTGGAAATGTAGTACCTCAAAATATTCAATCATCTTACTAGTTTCGAACGAAAGTGGCAAATGCTAGAGACTGCTGCTCTTCTGACTGTAAGCAGAACCAAAGGCAGGACGGTACGTCAGGCATCAAACTTCTTGATCCATTCGCATTGTTTGAATCTTTTGACTTTCCCTATTTCGTAAGCTGGCTTCCTGGGAATTCCAGCTGGATACCCCCGGAAAGACCACTTCTGATAACGACTTTTACCTTTAATTCACTCGAACAATCGTGAGTTTATTCAGTTTCTATGATCTGCCTTAGTAGTTGTGGTCACATTGAAGTGGAAGACTACGGTTGGTTTGAATAGATCTCATGGAAGGCGAAACATAACTGATGACAAGTGCCAATAAATCAACTCCGAGGCATGAGACCACCTCGCATACAGCACATTGTGCGCCAGGCTTACTCGCAGTGCGGGCAAATAGAATCGTGCCGTCGATCAGATCCCTGGATAAATGGCCTCGAGATTGTCCTTTAGTGACGTTAACCAGTATTTTCACGCTTACCGTGTATGTCAACAGCATACGCAAGCCTGTTTGGTAGCTGATTCGTGCGTGTCTGGTGCTTGATGAGTGTACGCTGCAGCCGAACGCTCGGACATCCGTAGGAAGCTTACAAACCTCATTCCCACTGCATCTGGCTAACGTGTTCCAGCGTGGATCCCTTAAGAACCGAACAGGATTTTGGAGCACTGTTGGTTTTCACATCAGTCAGTCACAGAATATCGTACAACAGCGTGAGATCCTTGCCGTTCGTTCTCGTCCAAGGCTGTGTGGTACTCTGCATCTGGAAAACAACGATGTTCGGAAGTGAGACAGTTTCTCGAAGAAGTCTTAGTTACTCAGGGTCCAGATGGAAATATTTACTGGTCAGTAAGTGCAAAAGTGTCTAAGGTTTGGAATATGAGCTGGAGCAAGACCCAAATCAGCTTTCTCAGAGGTCATTAGCTGGGTCTGGAATATTTAGGAATTGGTGACAGAACTCGGCGTGCACTTGGGCAGGTCGTAAGTCTTCGATATTTCTTGGGGCGACCGCAGCGTGAAGGAGAGATTGGTTGGTCTAGCAAAACAGTATTCACATAGTGCTGTTCCTACTGACGGCTGTGAGATTCAGGTTGTTAAATATTACTGGCTACTGAGAACTTTTGGCTAAATTTCATAATACTTCTTGAAAAGTTCGACAGTAGGTCTGGTATGAGGTTTGCTACTGGAGCGAACTGTGATACCAGCACTGTCTCCAAGCTTTTCGTAACCGATTTCATACGCTCTGCCTCGCCAAAGGTTGGCCGCCTCTTAATTGGGCACGGAATACAGCACTCACTTTGGTGTGCGTAGTACATGGCCTAACCGGCGGTGCTCGACATATTCTTCGATTATATTCTCTGCTGCACAACGAAACACTGTCCACCGCATTGAATGACTTGGTCAGCAAGTCAAGCTCAGATGGAGTTTTGGGCTGGGGAGGGTGTCAGTGCGCTTGTTCGCTCGGGTTTGCACACCGTATTGCTATGCTGCCCGGTCAATTCATAGTCGGAGTAATGGTAATATCTTGGATTGCTCAGGTTGACCCCGCTTCCGACTACGGGCGAACGAAGACAGCAAAAATGCTTACCCGGCTGTTCGATACATGTGATTTGGTCGGGCTGAATCTGAGTGGTGTATGGTAATATCTTGGATTGCTCAGGTTGACCGCGCTTCCGACTACGGGCGAACGAAGAAAGCAAAAATGCTTACCCGGCTGTTCGACACATGTGATTTGGTCGGGCTGTATCTGAGTGGTGCGGTGCACGCTTTGGGTAAAAATGAGCCAGTGCAAGTGGACTCAACTCGCAGCAGTTCTTCGTGGGACGCCCGATTTGGTTGTTGATTTGTTGAGCGAGCGAATGGGATACGGTTTATGAGGCCTGTATTCCTGAAACCATCAGAATAATATGCGATAATAATCCCGCCCAAAGCTATTTGTAATGAGTTTAAAATCAACTTACGCGTGCATGTGCTCCTTGTTGCTGTTCGATTACTATCAAGGTTTACCGTATAGGACAACACTCGCGATCGGTGACCTGGCGTTAACCCCGCATAGTACATTTCTCCACCCTGTGTCACACAAGGCTTGTCAATCCTGGTCATTTTGGTTGTATGTAGAAGAGAATGCCTTCTATGTGCGTGAAATAGTGAACCGAACTAGACATGTAAGACAAATTTTAGTTGTCCTCTTCTGAGCTAGGGTAAACCACCTTTCAACAGCAATCGCTTCTAGTCATGCTGAGGCTAACCTCAGGCCAGAAATCGAAGCAGATTTTTTATTGCCGAAATCCAACTTAGTAGAAGCTGAGAAACTCAACAAATCTCTTGTTTCAGAAGCAACCAAGGCAGAACATCACGATCGATCGAGAATGACCAAATCTCTTTCCACTCTTCACGGTGGATCCGATAATTGCCAAAAGACGAGCTTCGTAGCTCTAATCAGAGTTCAGTCGGTCAGGTAAGAGCCGAAAATAGTCTTTTGTAGCATGGGTACAATAATTCGCCCTTTCCGTCGCCGGCACAAAAGTTCACCGAAACGATGTACCTCGGCGGCCAACTCCGGTCAACCCTGACCGTACTTAAGCCGGAATCACCAGTAGTCCCAGGTTTTTTTAACGCTAGGATCATCAAAGCCGTTTTCCACTTAACCAGATAAGTTAGGGCAAATTGATTTCGAAGCAACTGTTGATGGAAGCTTTCGGGTTTAGTTGTTTTGCTGAGAACAAGATAAAAAACTGTTTTCCACTGTACTTCCTTTTTCCTTAGCAAACTTTCTCATTCGTACATGTGCTATGATTTCAGTTAGGCTTCTTGACCCAGATTGCAACATTAGACGAATGTAGGGGTTCACCTTGAAAGTGAATAACGAAAAACAGGCTTAGTTTCTTGACACTACTCACAAGTTCGGTAAAAACTCTTCAAAGGGGCATGACTGCTTTCGTCGTCAGCTAGGCGCAACCCATGAGTTTCCGCGAAATACCTTTGTTTGAAACTCAACTTGGTGTTAAACTGAGACTCAGCTGAATCCCTTATTTTGTGATTTCATTTAGCCGGCTATGCTGCACAAAGTTCACCTCACGTGTTAATGAGTGTCAAACAGACAACGACCGACTTAACCCCCACTTGGAGCTCGTCCGGTGGGCGTAGTTCCAGGGTTCCTGTCAACTTTATGTTCTACCTGAACCCAGACTGGATGATATTCGCGAAATACACCCATTTACGGATTGAGCTGTTAACGCGGAACTGAAATCAATCCTACCAATATATTGTTCGACTGTGTATTTCGCCTCTCTCATTAGAATGCGCTGCAATGCAAACACGCTATCGATCGTGTTCGGCTAATTTCCCAAACTCGGATAGCTAAATTCTAGCCTGTATGTTCGCCTAACCCGCTTGAATGAAGTTCACTACCTCAAGTATTGCTTTAAGAGGTGCCACTCACCGTCCAAGGGGAGTCACTTTCTACAGCAGTCTTTGTCAATGGTTTAGTGCCTGTCACGTGTTCCTTGGTAAAGGCACCATCGGCGGTCAAAGCATTTACTTCAAAATTTGCTTCCTTTACCACCCTGGAGGGAAAAACCCACCCTACATGGATTAGTTTCTGGTTCTCTTTCTTTGAAAAAGTGAATGCCTGAAGGAGAGCGTTCTTTGCTGCTGTCCATCAACTATGGGGTCAGACAACTCATGCAAGTGCTGTTACACCATCCGACAACACTACCGGGGATCGCTCACCAAGTCGAGGCTAAAAGGGGACACTGATGAGTTTAAGTGTAACCACGCCGTGAATGTGTGGCAGTTGTAAACGTCAGCAGCCTATACACTCAGTCAGACAGAAGATGGCGTCCGAACCCAACTAGATCAGTCGGAGTCATGTAGCTGTAGACTACAACGTAAAAAAGCAATCAGAATGACTGACGACAAAACTGTTCGCGGGTTGTCGAAGGGCTTTCAGCGACCTTGTGAGTAGCATATTGCGTCTACACAATGTATTGCGACATCTCGAATATCACACCAACTGCAACATGAGGTGGCGCAATAAGTTGAAAAAGGCCATCATTAATGAAAGGTTAAGCTCGATTCCAGCTGAGCCTCTCGTCGAAACCACATTCATGTATGCTAATTTATCCGTCAAGAAAGAAATGCCGTAGGGGAAAAGTTTGGATATTCTATGAAGGTGCCACCTTACGTCTTGCTGGTTCCCGCAGTTTCACTATGGGTCCTAACCACTATCTGACATACCGTATAAGAGGCTAGCATCAGACGGGCGTTCCTTCCCAGGAGTAATAAAACCCACAGGAATGTAGCGTACTTGGCTAATCATAGGGAACCCAAGTGGAAGACGTTACTAGGGTATTAGAGTGCTGTTCGCCCGCTTGGACTAATTCGCCAATTTGACCGGAGACTGTTCAAAGGACAATGATGTAGCGGGCGTAACAGGTGTCTGGGCATACCTGCCCGACAAGTTTTATTTTTTTTTCGTGGCAATATCTCAGCCCTTGTGCTTCCTTCGGGTCTCATGGCAGCTGGGCACCGAAAGGGTTCTGCAGCTGAACCACTATTAACTTTCTTTCAACAGACCGAACCAGTTTGTCTATAGTTCATTACGAATCAGCCGATACCAGCTGACTCCTGCAATACTTCGATATTGACGGTCTACCGGTACGGGAAGAATCTTCAACCTGATAACTGGAACAGTCGGGTCGCGGATGCATCCAGAGTACAGGAAATCAAATGGTGCAAAGTTCGTCAATCAAAAATTCCTCGGACACCGATATCCTGCGTAACTGACGCCCCTTGTCAGTCAGCGGCTTTTCAAACCGTGTTTGTTCTTATTTCAGTTATGATTATTAGTCTTCAAGGACGTTACTAAGTTCCGCACCTCGCTGTTTGTCAAGTTAGCTACATACATTATTTCATTTGAAAAGTTCGATCCTCTTTATGGCATTTTATTCGTGCATAAGCATGAATTTTTCGGGCATTCGTAGCGCACTGTGTCAGTTGCTAAATTCAGTTCGACTAATCACGTAGATTAGTGTTGTCAACTATGTCCGGTGGAATCCATCGACCGATCGTGTTGTAACAGTCGGTAACCAAAGGTGAGTTTAGTCAGTCACGTGACACCTGTCTATTTTTATACCGTTAAACGATGTAGGGCATAATAACATTCAGTGAATCAACCTAAACTTCGGAATCTCCCTGATGTGATGCTTAGTTATTTTTCACCAGCCCTCAAAGATAATGCACTCAGTATTAGCTTGCCTTACTGCCACACTCCGTAGTTTGACCAAGTGAAACGAAACTACTTCAAAATCGCTTTTCAGCACTCACGACGGTCTTTTTAACCTATCTATAGATGGTTTCATTCCCCCGTTTTTTGTCATCCGAGAAGTGTACACAGGTTTTCGTTTCATGTTTTTCAGTCCGAGGCACTGAAGTGGCCACTATAGTGAGTATCTAACTGCTATTTAAACGTTCTGTCTGAGAGATACAGGTACCATTCGGACGTCTTGTATATCCAGGCTTTCGTTGCATTGTCAGTAGTCGTATCAATATGAGTATATCTGAGAATTAAACACCCCATTTGAATGGCACGCAATGACTCAAAACAGTGGTTGAAGAGCCAAGTGATTTTCGCCAAGTAGGTCGATTTACATACCAATGTGGGTTTAACGAGAGACGCAACTGAATCCAAGGTGGATTTCTTCTTAGTGACTGTCCTGTGCTGCGTCAGGCCACCTCATGTTCCAGTTGAGACGATGTTCGATATATCATAGCATGCTTTCTTAAAGGTTTTCTCATAAGGTTGCCGGAAGGCCTTCGGCAGCCCACGACTGATTTCGCCCTTCTTGGCGCTAATCAGGTAGGTACATTGTCCGAGTTTCCGTCAACCTCACGTTTTAGTTGAAATCAAATTGCACGATATTTGACAAATACATTTATTTTCCTATTTGTTTTTATCTGAGGAAATCATCTGAATCTCAGCCGAATCTCTATCGCTGCTCTTTTCAACAATTGTGTTGCACAAAGGCCGCTTGCAAACCAGCTGCATCGTCGTTCTCTCAGTTCGATAATCTTAAGTGACATATCTCTCTTAGTTCACTCTTTGCATGGCGTTAATCAACAGTGCCACAAGCTGTTAGCTTACACATACTGGAATTAATATCTTGGACACCCGTCAAATACAGCTTGAAAAAAGAGCCCCTATAGGTAACTACTCATAAGGCTACTGACATCTCGTCGGCATCTAATGGCCTATTTCGCCCTTCTTGGAGCTCGTTAGGTAAGTTAGCCTGTGTTTTTTCGGCAACAATCTGAGCATACACAAACTACGCTAAAGGATAAACGTTTGATACACCGTCTCTTTGAAAAGGTGGTACTCTAGTACGTATCACGTGCACATAGAACATCGGTTCCTTATGTAAGAGTTAAACAAAGCAGTTATGAACAGACTTTGAAAATTGGAGCCGCTAATGCACTACAACGTAGACTAAAAAAATCCACATAGGCTTTTAACCTTCGGGATGCAGAAGAAACTGGATTGCACGTTGCTACCGGGCTTTGGACACACATCTGACCGTTTAACTTCAGTCTCTGAAGTCCTTCTGTTAGTCACACTCCTTGAACTTTTGAATCCGAGCTTTAGGACTTAAGATCGATCGACCCCACACATTTTCCTGCCGCCGAACTGCACTCTACCAGTTGAGGTCATATCACAACTAGAGAGCAAATCAATGCACTACAGCTAACTTCAGCCAAAAGTGTGGAAGTTTTATTGATCCATCTCATGTGCAACTGATGGAACTACTGCTCAAACGAGCACCAAGTTAACCAGCTCCATATCTGTTATGGAAAGTAAGTCAATAGCTGTGCGTAGGTCAGTAGACGACTGTTCATTAATGAAAATCTCTGGAAGGCAACATGTCAGATGCTTAATCATGACTTTGGATTTCAGTCGACCTCATTCAACACGGCATGAATTCAGGTGATTCATGCGAAGTCACATGCTCAGTTTGGTTGAAACAGCCGGTCACAAACAATCCATTATATCTCCTATTTGATGATTTGGCACGCTGTAGGCACACTGCATAGAAGAGGCTCATTAGGTCTAACTCAGCAACTCGTCGGCCTAGGTGGAAATTGGATCAGATTTTGCCCCTCAGTGATATGCCAACAACCGTCCCTTGTGTCAGCCAAACGGAACCTTTGTGTTTGCTATTTCGCCAGTTAGTTTTCCGTATACACTTCTCAGCATAAGGTACGGGGATGAACCACTGACGAGCCAGGCCGCTGGTTCCAATACGTCCGGATTAGCTGAGTTGCGTTATGATTGTCGATTAGGACTAGACACACATTGTTACTTAGCTCTATTCGAAGCGAAACTTCGGCCCAGTACATTCCCCCTCTTGGTGTGGACAGCTCAATGTAATGCCGTAAGGACAAGAGAGAAGCCGTTCAAACAGATGCGATATCCAACATGGAGAATGATAGATTACTCTCAACATCGTAGTTGCGCTAACGGTACCCAAGCGCAACCACGCATATGGTAAGCCGCGAAAGTATGGTTTTACAGAAAAAGAATACCAAATAATATTTCATACATTCTCTTGTCTTAGAACTTTGGTAAGTCATCCAGCTGTAGCTCACCTTTTCGATGCCTGACTGCCATGCCATCTGAAGGAATTACGAGGGATAGAATCGTGCCAGGTTGTCCGAGCAGCTTTACGCTATCTTACTGGTTCCGTGGCGCCGAATTTTTCGACGCCAGTCACCTGATAGCGATTCATTCATGTCGACGCTCACCCCCGATTCAGATGGTATGCTAGTGTGGCTTCATGTCAACCCAGGTCATAGGCCCCCGTCCATGTTCGATTCCAGATCCTCTCGCTGACGTACTGACTGGCTGGCTTGTCGAACCATAGTGTTTTTTTTCGGAGCCCAATCTCCGCTGGCCAGAGTGCGGTGGGAAATGTCGGAGAAAAATGCTGGCCCTGGTGTCCATTCGAAGCCGCTCGTAGGGCTTTGCAAGAGACAGTGTAAAATAGCAACACAGGGCCATCGCACACATTCAGCATGTTATCCGCTTCTGTAGTGCTGACGCTCGCGTCCGTGTCGGAGGTGGCCAATGCTAGTCTACTGGGATATGTCAGTTCCCAATGTACTAACTCTTTATGTGGAGAATACCGGGAAGATGGTTTCCTGATTTCAGCGGAGAAGTAGAATCACTATCAATAACAGAATCAAGTAGATGGTAGTTCAAATTAGAAGTACTTCAACCCTTTTCATGGTCCCCCTTGGACCAATACTCCCTCCCGGTTTTTTTCTAGTAAAAAAACCCGCTGATTCATTTTCGTAATCCCCGCAGCACCTCCAGGGCTCTGAAAGTACAATTTTCAGTATTATAGTTTTATGTATTTAGACGAAGCTCTGAAACCGACCGGTTGCGACGCGGAATATGTCACTGAGAAAATCGACGTTTCGGAAAGCACAAGCACTGTCCGCCAGTCTACGTTTCACAGATAATATGCTGATGATCATGCATTGGAGGCCAGTCGTCTTCATGATAAATGGGGGGTGGTGAGTTTGACATGACTGGTTTGAACGTGGAGATGATCGACCAGTGCTTCAGCTAAGTGTCAGCTGTCCCTTCCAGACTCCATGTTGCGTTGATGCCCGTTTTTAGTGTGCCTTTGTTCTCTTGACTCAGATATGGTGTTGATATGATCGCAACGAGCCTAGACATCGGTTATCAACACCAGTTCAGAGCGGTAAAGCACCGGTCGTACCCCGAGCTTCTGTAGTTGCTCCAGTAGGCAAGTTTCACATGTAGGGCACAAAGTTAGGAAGGAAGTGTAGTACCCATAAATAGTACCTCACATGTACCGACTGCTAGTGGAGATGACGGTAGACTGGGACCTTCTCTCGGCAACAGCCATTTCATCATCTCCCGCATTGCTGAAAAAACTGCTCTACTCCGCTTTCACATCCATCTAATCCTCGACTGAATACTCATTCTTCCGTTCTTTCGCACCAAAAGCGGAGGGTAGCAATGGACTGGAGTCCTCTCTCATCAGCCCTAGGTACCCTTGGCGATGTCGGGGTTTGTGCCTCGGACATCTGACATATGATATGATGATGACATACCACCACACTAGCACATGCTTATCGTACCTGAATTATCACGTATGAGCAGGCGAACACGTTCACGCTTAAGCGATGTGATTGGTCTGCCCGACTTCTCGAACGATAACCTAAACTGATCACATTGTTCAAGTGTGAATACTTTCGTCTGCCCAGATACGATAATTCATGTGCCTCCACTGTGTGCTGGTGGACTAGTGGTAACAGGTTCGTCTTGCATGTCACATGTCTGGAGTTGAAACGCTGGTACGGTCAAGGCCGCTGATAGGCTCTAATCAGAACGAAATTTGAGTCAGCTTTCATCACTGTTTGGTGTAGAATCGTCAAGGTAAAAGAAGGGTCATTCAAACGACTGTTATGTGGATGTGAATTCCACAACCACCAACAACTAGCCTTTCGTCTGTGCTTTGAAGCCTAAGGCAACAGGGGTAGCTGAACTGAGCTTTTGTTGACAAAACCGGTTTTTCCAACAGTGATTTTCGGCCGCGGATGAAATTCGCTTGCACTGGCCTCTTAGATTCCATTCCCATCTCACCAAGTAGAAAAAATTAAACGTATTCGAGCAGTCTACCTGGCACCCAGTTAGGATGAGATAATCAAGAATTGAACTGTACAGTACTTTTGTGCAGAAAGCTATGAAGCGTTTAGAGATTCTTTTTGGTTCGGTGCTTGTTTGTGTTTCAGGAAGCGTGCACCAAAGGTGAACGTGAACAGGTAAGATGGACTTAACAGAAACGTTTATCTTGTGCAGCTGAATAAACTCTACTGATGTGCCCCGAAGACAGCGAGAAAACCTAGAAAATAACACGTTATTTGAGTGCCAGTTAACGGTCCAAAAGTGGGTCCGGATCACAAGCAAGACCTCAAGGAATCGGCTAACCCATGAAGATTTCAAATGCCCATATACTCGGCATCCCTTTACACTGCATTCCTATCCAAATACTACATCTTGGACCACCTTTCGGTAATGCAACAAGTTCAATTGTACTCTAAGTTTTGGTTCCTGATAAGTTGGAAACGAGCAACTATGGCTCTGTCTAGCTTCTATCCAGGTATTTCATGACGCAGTTTGCTTTTCATTCTGATTGTGGCCTGGCCAGATAAATGGTATTGTTTTGTAGTCAAACAGTGTATCCGGCATTAACCAGGTGTCAAAGATTGACTCGTTGCAATGATTTATTTTGGATCGTTGCACCTCTTCGAGAAAGTTTAGGGTAATCTGACGTCCGTATTTATGCGATAGTAGTGCGCGTTCGATTCGGATATAATGTGGGACTTGCCATCATCTCCTGTTTCCGGTTTCACGCTGTTCACATGAAAAACGGTGTTTCACAATTGGACCCATGGATCAAAAAACCTACCCGCTAAAAGGCCTCAAGGCATCTGGTTGCGCGCGATCGTGTTGGTTTATATGAATTCCTTCGGCAGTGACGCAAACCATCTGTCCGTTGCTTCTCCCAACTAGTTTTCTGTAGGCAGTGGGGTATGGTGCGGGTATTATCGATCTCTAGAAGCTTTTTTTAACTCGCATCACAGTTATTTGAATATAAGGCGTTCGATTTCAAGAGGAAACATCTGCGTAAGCAGCTCGTATAACCAAAACTTGGTCACTTCATTTTCTCTCTTGAATGTGTTTCTACATTTTTCACAGGATACGCTTGATACACAAAGTATTATGTGTAATTCGATGTCTCCGTCGCTGGTAATGACGCTTGAACTGGATCCAGAACAGTTCATGTTCATGACAAGCCCCCCACTGTGTGACCAATGTAAAACATTGACATCAGCCTCCAAATGAGTTCACATGATAGCTGGCAATAACAACTGGCAGTCTGTTTTGCGCTCGCAATCTTAAAAATGAGGGAGGACGGAAACTCATAAAAACTTCATGTCATAAATATCGATTCAGGTCTGCAATCGAGCGATTCTTCTGTGGTGCTTTCGCATACTCACTGGCTCCGGGTATCGATCAATTTTTACAAAAATACACACCACAAAATACATTATCTTTTTTGAAGTCAGACACTTCAGTAAAGATTCAGAAAACTACTCTGACACTTTCTTCATCCGTTATCATGCCTTCAAAAAATATGTTCTTTGTACCGTGTTTTGACAGGTTTATTAGTGTGCATGCCCGGTGGAACGTGCTTCGACCAAGTTGATGGGCCGGAACTTGTCTAGCTCGTTCACCGAGGGAATACCCCTAGTTAGACTAGTAAGAGTCAGGCAGAAACGCGATGGCCCCTAAAGAACGGCCACCCTATTCCTGCACCCGGAGTTTGCAGAAAGAATCCTAAAGAGTGTGGATAGGCCATGGCCTTTAAACCTTGCTCTGAACCACGTGACTCACGAGTTTTAGGTAGCACCCATCTTTTCCGCCCAGAGTAGGGGTGAGAGGATTTATGGAACAAGGAAAAAGTCACACCAACACGATCAGCCAATAACTGTCGGAATCTGGTTCCAAGTCTGCTCACCAATCATCCCAGTACTTCGCAATGTATGGATGAAGGTCAATGCAAGCCTAGGTCATCCAGTCAGCAAGCTTCGACTGTTAAACAATGGGGCCCTGCAAAGAAGTCACAACCATCTCATACATGCTTCTAAAGGACCAATCACAGTCAGACGAATTAGAACAACCAAAGAAGAGTTCGGAAAGGCGTCCAAATCAAATTGTTTGTTCATTAACAATAACGCTGTGAATCTGTTCACTGAAATGAGATTTTCCTGAAGCGAAACGGATCGTTTTTCTTGGTGGATTTGCGGGGTCATGAAATCGTGCAAATATGATTATGTTAACAATAAGCACGAAGTTCTGAAGGATGAACGTCACAACGAATGTGCCTTCAATTTGTTTCCTCCTTCCAGGGCCTTCCTGAAAGAGATATTTTTGTTTAGGCTTCAAGAGTTGTACTGTTAGAGTGATGGGCAAAGTTTTAAAAAGAAGGCCAAAGAATTTGGAGCCAAGAAGAGATACTTTCTGGGAAATCAGGAAAAACGAACACTATTTGATTGTGGTGAATACGGATATTGAGTAGTCGAGTTTACCCAGAGTGCGCGTCCCGGTTATTGCTATGTGAGCTTGAGAACCGAACTTTCTGTGCAAAGGGGTGATCCTGTGATTCGTGTGTAATGCGGGTAATCCTACTCTCGAGCATGAGGTCAACGGTGGCATGTCGGAGTGTGTGGTGTTTACAACTGAATTTTTTTGCGCCTTGCATTTCCTCGGAAGAAAGTAGCGTCAATTTCTCCCTAATAATCGCTGGTTTGACTGTCTGGAGGACAGCTTGCACTACTGTCCCATCAAGATCGACTGGTGTTCAATGACGATGCCTCCTCGATTGGGAAAGAAATGTTTACAGTCCAACTGCCAGCTCGAGGAGAAGACTAACAACCAATTGTGGGAGCTCACTGCAGTTTACACGATTGATTGCTCCCAGCTTTTCTTCCTCAGGAAGGTCATAAGGAATGGGACAATGGATACTGAACCGCAGGAGCACCAAGTTAAAGTGACATCTTACGGCTTGTGTCCGGGTCGCTGTACCTGGATTACTGTTTGGTCAAATCCCAAAAGGGCATTCATCCTTAAGTGCACTTAGTTAACCTGGAACTAAGAAGCCCTGAGGTTCATGCATCGTCCATTTTAATGACCTATTTGATCATCCGTGAGGCAGGTTACCAATACCTCATTGTTAGTGTGGTTGTTGAGCGGCCGACACACCTGTCAGCGAAATCCTAACCCCGGAAGCATATACATTCTGTATGTGGCACGGTTTCTAAACAAAACACCTCAATGCTTCAAGAAACGGTAAGAATCGTGGCTTGGAAGAATGGGGGTGGGAGTTGTTCAACAAATCATGAACTGGAAACTCTGAAGAATAGGACAGTAGCTATATTATGGGGACATAAGAACGACTGAACTGTTGAGAATATAGAGGTCCGAAGAGGATTCTGACGATGGACGTTTTTACTTTTTACGTTTTACGGTTCATGCAGAGCACTTCATCAAAACAAGTGACTCAGAGGAAGACGTGAATCTGAACTTGCTTCGTTGTATCAATTACCTAAATATACTATCTGATGTGTTGAAAATGCATTCATTTACTTTTATCATATGCGAAGTTGTGGTATGTTCCGAACATCGCGTATTCCGATTACAAATATTTGTTGTTCGACCGAAATCGCTCGTTTTTAAGGTTGTTAGAGGAATAAAACTTTGCGACATTTTGTAGTTGGTATATGCAAACGTGCGCACTGCTTTCGCTCAAGCAACTGACCTAACTCATTAGGGTGCCAGTCATTATTGATCAATATTGATCAATATTGACTAACTGCGCATAATCTCCTGAAGATTAAGAAGTGAGACCTTGAAACATTGATCCAAGTGTTCCCCGTAGGGTAAATGCATATTCAACCGGTAGGAAACCTGTGTTTACTCGACTCTGACAAGAAGGCGATTAATCAGTCACACCACTTATACCATTTATGGGCGGAATGATGCGTGTGACAACTTACGTGAATTGCGCGTAAACAAATATTTTTTCAACAGAACTGTCTGGAAAATGTGGAAAATCGCTAATCACTGAAGGAGTGTTTCTAGTCGCATTATGTATGAAGTGGTACCACCGAGGTTCCCGTTATAAAGAGAGGACCTGTCTTGAAAAACTGGGTCAAGTTAAACCGAACGACGAAGTCACCATTTGTAGCCACCCTCTCGCCCACCCTTTCGGAGTGCTCTGCACAACCGGTGCCTGTTTTGATAATTCTAGATGTATGAATGTTGTGCTGACCAAGATAGGTAAGCTGGAGTTGCTCGACGTTGTATACATCGAAATACCGTTTCGCACGCCCTCCCTCTTTTGCATCTCACTGTCCCTGTCTGTCTCGTTTTCCATATAACCGTAAATATTCTTCTAGGTCGCTGTACATCTCATTCTTCTCCAAAAGTCACCTGATCTGACCGTCGCGCTTTTAAATCTCTTTGCATTCATGCATATCTGTGGGCCGAACTACAAGCGGATGTTGAGTATCAGCGGTTCCTCGTCGCAAAGTGAAACCCTACAATTTGCGGGTGGATTCTTGTTACCCACAAACCTTGCGACAAAAGTTAATTTGTGAGTGGGATAAATACAGTTTTTCACCGCCCAAAGCAGATACAGCGTGTTACAGACTTTTTCTTGTCGTGAATCCACCTTCAATGGTATTACCGCTTGGTAACAGCATATATCAATCCTCTCTGACATAATTAGTATTTATGATACGAATTTCCAGTCAGCTACGCTAGCTCGTCTCTGGATAATCCAGTATTCGTGCCCACTCTTGGCTTCTCGATTGTCCTCACCTGGATCTTGGTGCCACGACAATGTGTCAGCCCCTGCATCGCACAAGTGACGTGGCAACTGTCCCACCACCAAGTATATCTCAGTTGAACGGTTTGTTTTAAGCATTTTTCAACATTTTTTCAGCATTTTTTCTACATTTCGACAACTTTCAAATCCACTTTCGCCCCCGACTGCATTGTACCAAAGCACGCGTTGCACTTTCGTGTCCTTTTTCGATTAAGTAATCAGTGTTGTTTACCTTTAGATATGGTTGCTCGTCATCCACACATCGAACGCAGCATCACTCACGTGTGCGCCCTAAGCGGACGTGACGCATGGCTTTTTATTTGTGATTCTAGTTTTGGTCATAATCTGCGGTTTCTCTCCACTACTTTGTTTCGTGCGAAACTTCGTTTCAGGTTGTGATGGTGGCTTCCCCTACCTTATTGCCGGGAAATATGCAGAAGACTTCGGTATACCTCTTGAATCATGCGACCCGTACACTGCGGTCAAGGCCGACAAGTGTCCAACCAAGCCGGGCTGTCGCCGCTATTACGCTACAAACTATCGCTATTTGGGCGGTTATTACGGAGCGTGTTCCGAACTGCTAATGCGCATGGAGTTGGTCCACGGTGGCCCCTTCCCAATCGGGTTTGAGGTCTACGACGACTTCATTCATTACAAGTCGGGTGTATATCGCCACACCAACATTAGGGTAAGCAAACTTTTGTAACACCCAAGCATAAACATTCACGACCAGGTCGGTCACGAAGTCACTGTGCGCATTTTCAATACGACACTCGAGTTATCTTCTCGGTGGTTGTCCTTATCCATCATAGTCAGTCGTAATCTAATTCTCTCGCGTTTATACCGGGCACATGGTGTCCGGGTGGATGCACACGCGACACAGCGCAAACCACTGTACGCGAGTGTTCATCGGCGTAGTCCGGCGTGATGCAGGAAATGAAGCAGCTCCTGACCCACCATAAGTGTCGGTTATCGTAAACGCCATTGACCCAGATGTTGCGTGTACTGAAGGATCAAGAGGTTTCTTCATCTTTCACGTATTTCCTTAAATCAGGTAGGGAACCCGGACGTGTATCGCATATAGCAAGGGTCCCCAGAATTTTTAGGCCGACTGACAGTATACTGAAAAACAAGTTTGACTTCCAAAGTCAAGTACATTTGAAAAGCCCCCATTCCACAGTCGACTTTTGCTAACTCCTGAAATCCTCGTCCGCCAAAAGCTCATCAAGACTCCTCTCATTTCGTCCCATTTCTCCCACATTTATCTGCAAATCAGTAGGTTTCAAACGGATTTCAGCCACACGGAGAATTTCGAAACCGTCTATGATCCTCCCATCTATTTTTGAGAGTCGCTTCTAAAATTCCTGTTGTGCCTCATGCGTTACGTGCACGAAAAACACTACGTGGCAATCTCCTGAAATTTTAGATAACATCTCAAACGGTCGACCTTTCCGAAATGCAGTTCTTTTCCGATTAAAAACAACCCACCATAAAATCCATATAGAGTGCTGCACAGGTCACAACCCGAGTGTTTTTTCCTGAAGCCCTATGTTCAACCGACCAGGTCGGTGTAAAAACCTAAAAACGGTCACATCTTGTCTTTCTAAGGGAGAAACATGAAATATACCTACCCATACACATAGTTTAATCAGTGCTGAGCTCTTGAATCGACGTGTGGCCGCGCAAACCGAAAGCTTGGACTGTGTGGACAGAGGCAATAGTTCTGTTGACGTTACCCTGGTGATTTGGAGGCCTGTCTGTTGAACATTAATCCTTTTCACCACTAGGTTATATCGCTACTACAAAGCGCACCAGATGAGACGCAGCGAAACACATTTGGATTGCTGCATGAACCTGCAGTGCTGTATATCAGCTGATGGGATGGTTAGCAGCAGGTGCAACTTCCTGTCATCCTTTTGTTCTCATAAACAGCAGTCGTTAGTGAAAACTGGTGATTAATCCTCATGTACTTATTTGGTAAACCAGTGGGGTGTACTAGGTAAGCAAATATCTCGAGGCGTATTTACGTCAAACACTCATTCAAATAAGTTTAAGGGAATAGGAAGGCGGTCGACATCGACAAATGTTGTTGGCTTATGGTGTTTATGGATTTTCTGTGATTTCACTCCATCACGAGTCAGCATGCCCATTTTGGAGTGCTCTGCACAACCGGTGCCTGTTTTGATAATTCTAGATGTATGAATGTTGTGCTGACCAAGATAGGTAAGCTGGAGTTGCTCGACGTTGTATACATCGAAATACCGTTTCGCACGCCCTCCCTCTTTTGCATCTCACTGTCCCTGTCTGTCTCGTTTTCCATATAACCGTAAATATTCTTCTAGGTCGCTGTACATCTCATTCTTCTCCAAAAGTCACCTGATCTGACCGTCGCGCTTTTAAATCTCTTTGCATTCATGCATATCTGTGGGCCGAACTACAAGCGGATGTTGAGTATCAGCGGTTCCTCGTCGCAAAGTGAAACCCTACAATTTGCGGGTGGATTCTTGTTACCCACAAACCTTGCGACAAAAGTTAATTTGTAAGCGGGATACATACAGTTTTTCACCGCACAAAGCAGATACAGTGTGTTACAGCCTTTTTCTTGTCGTGAATCTGTAGCTACCCTTTCACCACCACATGACTGCGATACTCGCTAGATCACGAGATCTGTCTTTTTTATACACTCACAATTCACGTCACAGAATCGTGACTCAGTTGACTACACAGCTCACAGTCAGGCCCTCGATCCCAAGACTCGCTTTATTTCCTTACACGTACAAATCACGACACACAAGAGTGACTCATCTGACATGGACTGTCTACCGTCCGATGAGTTAGCAACAAGTCATGTGCTGACACCCACACACAGGCAAACGCTCTCACATATAGGGTAACAGCACAGCAACAAAACACAACGGAGCTTCGCACGTCGCCGAACCCGGAGCAGAGCCGCTCAGGACTTACGGCGCTTCAAGCACGAATATTCAGGAATAAGTGTGGCTGCTACAACAGCGAAGAAGACACGAAACCTGCATCCGGACTTACAACAGGATTTATCAACCTGTACCTGCAAAACGATAAGTCCCTTGTTTGCATATATACCCGCTGTAATAATTTTACCCAACAAGCAGACATTGTTAGTGCTCCCCGTTTTCTCGTTCGTATGGCTAGTTTTCGGGTTCTAATAGAGCATTAACACATTCACTTCTCACAAAGACGGAGCGGCATCGTGCATTTCATAGGAAACACGAAGAAATCGAAAGTAAAAATTTGCAGTCAGACTATCCGTCTGGAGAAAGTAACTTCAGCTGGATATAGTCTTCAGCAATTTGCCGGAAGGATAAATGACTTCCCCGCGCCTGAATCATTTTACTTCCTCAACCGCATAAGTCAGAGCACTGGCGTATGAAAATCCATTGCAAGCCGGTCTACTGGGTCACGATGGTCTCTTTGGGATCGAATCCCTCCCTCACGCAGCGTAAGAACTGTCACATTCTTGATATTTCTAGATAGAAGTCTGTTATGCATGCTCTTCAGTGTTGAATAATGACATCATTTATCAGGTAGAACCCGGCGTGCTCCCTTTTAATTACGGGTTTTACGAAGTTGGATAAACGTGTCTGTATTGAGGTGTAATCTTAATAAGGAGGTGAAAGATAAGAATGCTAGCACGTACCATAAGCGATATGAACAGAGACGATTTCGCCTGACCGACACAAAACTTCCGTTCCCACATACGATGACTACTACCTATCAGGATACCCCTCAAAATCTGACTCATCGAAAGACTGTCAATTTGTCTCACTCATCACCTGTTTTTCGCGCATCCCAACTAGGCTAGATCTATAAATTTGTGCAACGTCAGTGACTCGGCTGGCCGCTGAAATTCACTCAAAGTTCCATATGGATAAAACACCACCCCTCTACATCCATTATCAATACCATTCAGACAGTGTGCATAGGAATCAAGCTTAGACGGGTGACAAAAACAGTTTTTGTTTATGAGTACCACTGAGGGTCTTGAGCTAAATCTCTGACGATCTTTTTAGTCCTAACCTCTTGAAAGACATGCTGATTGCATTTCAATCGGCCTAACTCTAGATAATCTAAGCTGTTCTCACGGGTATGGCGCTTCGGTTAAAACTTTTTAAGATTTTCTGTCTGAAGTTGGGTGCCTGCGTTTTCACGGCTTTTTAAGAAAGTCTGCTGACACGCGTGCATTCCGTTCCCAGTGGGGTGAACGATATACGGGTTGCATGAAGCCGTTTTATCGCTGTGCCAGGCCAAGATAGTAATAGTAATTATTATTAATAATAATAACCGTTCAGCAGTAACATCGTATCTGTGCCTGGCTGCCATGATATCTGAAAGAAGCTTGAAGACTGTGATACCGCCAACTTGCCAAAGAGAGCAGCAGTTGTGATGCTGAGATTAGGTTCAAACCACAAACTTTCCGGTCGGCAAGCCCACGCCTTCACTCCTGGATTATCTCTAGTCACGCCTTACAGGATCCTGGGGTTATGAAAGCCACCATACCAATCCAAGATGATGGACTAATTTGCCAAAGCCTGACAGCAGCCTACTCGCCACAGCCCGATTCCTGTGTGACCAGCGTCGTCTTACGTTCGGATTGCGGAGACAAACGTATCAACCATCCTCTACGGCTGTTCACTCACTTGGCAGGGCGGCCTACGAAAGTGATTCATCGAGGACGGAGATCAGGTCCAACCACCATGTCCGGTCTAGGAGCATTTGTACGCTCACAGAGCTTGCTGAACGATAAACTGTAACATTTAGCGGACCAACACATACGTTGACGTATCATCAACAGCAGGCGAAGTCCGAAATCAATTTTTCTTGATGAAAGACCTCTTTTTCAACAACACGAATGAACACTTAGCGCACAAATCAATGGGATTCACTAGCCACACAATGCTCTTAGTTTCAAAACCTTTACGACTGGAGTAAAGCTTTTTGCGCCAAAATTCTGCATTTTCTTGCGTATGTGCTCAAACCAAAAACCATCCTAACTACGTTCATCAGTACATCAAATATCGTTGTCCACCGGAGAATCATACCTATGTCGAAAAGTCTGGTGGAATAATTTCTCAGCATCGCTGAGACTCCGGGAGGCCCAAATAGGGCTCAAAAGTTTAAACTGGTATTCCGAACTCAATTGCCCGATTACTTAAGTCCATCGGGGACACGTCTTAGCTTTCGAAAATTCAATTCCACTGTGCGAATACTGAGCGCTCAAATCAATGGACACGTTCGCCCTTATTCAAACGGTATTGGAACTTTACCTAGCTAAATGCCTGGCTTCAATCAATCGGAGAAAGTGTGGAACCGATTGAGGTCATCGTCTCAGAAGAGCTTGACAAACAACAACGTTGCTCAAATGAGTGTCGGGCTGTTCATTTGCCCAAGTTCCATCTGACTGCCGGTGAACAGCTCATTGGCTTGAAGTCGCGTTCTCGGTCCATCCTCCTTTTGACCAATAAACTGAAGGAATTTGGCTCGCGCGTAGGTGGCCTAAGAATCACCATAACACCAACCCCTGCTTCAGTGGGCCACTGTATCTAGAGCACATTGATCGCTGACTCACCGCCTCACTGTCAGTCACGTACCCAATTGGATGTGCCGCACATTTACATACACGCAGGCAATCACGTGGGCCTTTTGCACACACGCACACCACACACAGTCCATCTGGCCAGACTGGCCCAGGTGTACCACTTGAACTCGTCTATGATGGTTCGCGGCGTGACTTGCTCGGCCTTGTCACGCTGCCCAGTAGACGCAGCAGTGGGTCGGCAGTGCGTGGGAGCTCTGAGTCTGTAAGAGTCAAGCCCGAGCCGACCAGTCCTATTGCGACAGTCAACTGGGCACTCCCGGGGCTCGTCGTATAGCTCAGCGCCTCGCTGCTGCTAGCACGATAAAATGTGCGTTCAGTGCTTCAGAGCACTTTGTGCGCTAAAGGCCCTTGGTAGTGATCTACTTTATGTTGTCTGCTCACTGTTCTGTAGTAAGCCTGATCAAATCAGAAGTTCCATATGATATATGGCCAAGTTAAGGATGTTCTCATTCCTAACACGTTTACTTATTAGGATCCAGACGATCATCTTTGTGGAGTGATGAACTCATTATGTCACAAACGAGAGAATCAGCTGGGATTCATTTGGATTTCCTGTTAGCACCAGCTTAATTTGTAAATGCCAACCTCACTTTAGGCTTCGGTAACTGATTTCGAACGGGGTTTTAATCAGTAGTTTGGGGAGTTTAATTAAAGCATACGTGTAATCCGTTTGAGCTCTTCACGTGCTTTTGTCTGAATATAGTTCATGAGTTACACTCACTCTGGTCAAACTGAACAGACAGGGATAGTTGGTGTACTTTTTTCCCATGAGTTTTAATGTTAAATTTCACCCATATTTCCATATGGAACTCCTATTTTAGTAATATTCTTCAAAACCACCTATCAACGAATAGAAAACACGAGGTGTCGATCAAAGGCGACTCGCCATTTGGGCGAAAACAGCATCAGAATTGTGACCTCGCTGAAGCTTGTCGGGAGAATGGTCATGCAAGTACTACTGTTTGGTATTCGTACTAATCGATCAAGCTCAGATTCATCTACCGGCTTTAGCATGAGCGGTAACGGCATGACAGGATCGCAACCGATCACATGCTGTCACAGGGCCACAGTTAATTCGGTCCATTATCGGGGACAACCAGCCGAAAACGTGTGAACGCCTCTTGATCAGGAGATAGGATGGACGAAACACAAGATATCGTGGCTTTTCCTGTGGCGCTACTCTAGTCAGGTGGGGACGTGCGCCAAACCTCAAAAATTGAAATCATGTATTGACAGATGGCAATACAATGAAAGCCACTAGGCCGCCAATAGTCTGTGCGACCTGTAGCACGGAACCATAACATGCAGTAAAGCGTATCCAAGGCGGGATTATGAATTGAAGGCTTGAACCCGTGTGAAGTAGGTCCAATGACGACACTGATTCCCAGTGAGTTACCACAGTTTCTTCAATACGGATGGATTTCCTATTGAAATTAGCATTTCACTTTTGAATAGGAGCAACATCATGGTAGTCTGTTTCTACACCAGAATGAGAACGGACGAAACGAGCAAATCACCAAAGCAGAGAAGAGGCCGAAACAGGGACCAGATTCACTGACTACTCAACACTATAATGGTGTTCCTGATACACTGGCAACAATAGGCAAATGAGATCATCTAGAAATGTGCGACAAGCAAGGTCTCAGAGCATAACGTGAAGCCATATGTGACTGAGCGTTTAGGGCGAAGGATACAGGTATGTATGTCGAGTGAACTCCCTGGGCCGGTGCCAACATGGGAGTAGGCTTGGTACACATACTGGACATGAATGCACATCACTCCGACGCCATAGTTGCTTGTTTGCGCCTTCGTGCTTGTTCGACACACTGGAGAGAAGAAGCAAAATAAGCAAACAAACGGTCACCTTCGAAATAAAAAGTCGTACTTCGAGAAGCCAGTCAACACGTGACCACGTGATGTGAATTCCGTTACTGGAGGATGGATGGGATCATATCCTGTCTAAGTGCGAGTTAACCATGCTGCTGATCAGCTGCTCCTGGCGAAACGGTTCATTCTCGAACTGCTAGCAGGGAGGTTGCAAATGCGATACTGATGGTTCCCACTAATAAGCATGAAACAGTTGTATTGTGTCTCTCCACTGAGGCCACCCCTGCTCCTCATTGTGCCATACCTGTTGATCAACCTCTAAGACTCGGATATCAAGAGTCAAACTGATCAAATAATGTAGTAAGCCGCATGTGAAAAATACGGCCTTGTCTCAGTGGTCATTTGAACGATGAAGCATAGAAAAGCATTTAGAAAAGGAACGTCGTTTATACAGGGGGAGAGAACGTGTACATGAGGACTGTCGGAACCAGTGGGAATACTGCACTACCAATCGATATTAGTATTGTCATACTGGTCTGGTACCTAACCCATCATCTATCATAACCTACACGGTGCCGAATCTCCTTTACATGAGTCAATCTTATTCCGTCCAGAGCGTCTAGCAGTTGCCAGGCTAATAAGAATAAGTGTAAGGAAGATTTTAAAAAATGACTGGTCTCATTTTCACATCGTTTACAGGGAGTCAAATGAAAGTTGAAATAGGTAAATACACATATTTGTGGTCGCTGAAGCCTACCTGTTTTTTGAATATACTGACTGATGACTTTTAGTAACTGGCTTCTCTTGTCACTCTTCCCTTGTGCGCTAAATTGACGAGCACTATAGCAATCGATCGGTGCTCTTAGGGGCGCGTGTTTTATAGTTACGTTCCCTGGTTAAAAAACATGACAGTAATATGAGAAAGTGCGGTGTCATTTGAAAAATGGCGGGTTTTTCAGGCTACTTAGGGGATGGAAAATCCTTGGTCATGACAATAAGAAGGTCGTTTGTGGACCTGAGACAACCAGTACAGTGAGCACTTTCTAGTCTATCTTTCTACATTTTAAAGAAACGATTCGCTTCTGCTGGTTAAATATGTGTGGACTATTAGGGGGTCTTTGTGACCTAATTGCCTGCTGGTTCAGCCTACCAGTCGTTTCCTTGTCTGACCAGCCGATGTCCAAACTAGGTCAGCCAATGTTAGCCACTAACGCTATTGGTCTGAAAGGGCTGACAAAAAGGTAATAAGGCCGATTGGCACGTGGTGATTAGACCTACCGAATGGGCCGAAAGAAGTGGGAAACCAGACAGTTCCTTAGTATCCGTTTGCGAAACTCAAATCTCATTGGGTTTTCAGTGAAGATGTCTTCGTATTCTCTCCCAAACTCAACTCAGCCAAGTGAGATTAGTGATTGAGAACATGCTAAACAAGGCACAATAAATGCATTCTGTCCTTAGTTCAATCATTAGCAACTAAACGGGGAAGGCAGTGTTGCACAAACTGTCGGGTTGAACATGGACAAGCGAACGAAATTCGCGAACGTATGCTTTCAGCTCCACCATTTCTGTCTCTCCAACAGCAGTTGGTCAAATTCTAGTATGTCAACATTGAAATGCCTTCCACTGTAGTTTCACCTCCGTCACATACCATTTTTTAAAAATGAGTAGACTACCAACATCCACTAGTTACCACGCAATGTGGTGTGAAACATTATCGACATGTATTCAGCGGAGCGGTCGTTCGCGTGACTTCACTAATCCGGTTGCTTACATTCTGTTGTGACGATCGTATGGATACTTTCACGCACAAATACTTAAAATTGAGAGCGCTAAAACAAGCACAAACTTCCAATTTCGAGAATACTTCTGTCACGCCGTATTTATGTCTTCTCGTCAAGAGGCAGGGTCTTTGGTGGAAGTATCCAAAGTAATCATGGGCATTTCGAAAAGTCCCTGGAAGTACACGTCTTAGTCGATTCGGTGAAACACCCAACAGCCTGTCTAAAAGTAAACGGAGACTTAGACACGCCATCTTGAACGTTTTTGGATACATTACGACACCCACATATGTTTTGTTTCATTTATCTTGGAAGCAACATACGCTGGTCAGTAATCCTTCGATCAGATTGTGTTATAACTTCCAGTCCACATGTGAATGAGGAGAGGGGCAAAAAGACCAGACCAATATGCGGCAGGGTGCCAGAACGAAAACCTCCCTGTATTCAGAATCAATTAGTATACCAATATCTGAGATATCTGAGTGATCGTGAGCAACCACAGTCAACAGTTGAGGGGAAATCTCAAGGTCATATATCACCAAGTTTGCTCCACTTAGAAGCCCGTTGTTTTACGCACTCGAAGAGACCTAAATGATCTGATACTTATTTCCCCCACTGAAGTCTCTTGATGAAGGTTTCACGACAACTCTTCTCCTTGAGAGCTACCCTGCCAAGCTTTCCTGTAGGCTCAAGAAAAACTCGATAGTACCTCGCTGACTTGGGCTCTATACTCGTCTTATTATTTTCAACATTGATCGCTTTTCAGCCAATATGATACAACGGGATTCCACTTACTGGCTATTAGCCCTCACGAGTGAATTGGAAGTATTGTCATCCATTAATTGTCAACTTCCAGTCATGTCACTCAAAACTTAGTTTAGTGGGATGCGCCGCTTGCAAAAAATATCAATACCGTCTTCACCAGTTCCAATACACTGTGACTCTGAACGCTCCCAAATCTCTGTCTTACTAGAGATAGAGTAGATCTGGGAAGAGAGATCGGAACCCACCGACACACTTTTTGAGTCCATTAGACCTTAGCGAATATCAAAGGAACTTGAAGTTTGCTACAACATTATTCGGCACTGTTACTGATAGAATTTGTCTGTTACTGTCCATCTGTGTGTTCCGAACGATCATTCCAACCCAGGTTAATAGGTGATTTCGAGTCACGCTGATTAGGTGGAAGTTTCCATTTAGGGAGGCGCCGCAGGGAGATAATTTGCAAGTGTGATGTGAAGAAAAAGTTATCTATCTGAGTTTCTGGACTCTAAAATAATATTTACTGATCATCCGAGCAGTAGGGCGAGATGAGTTCGATTACCTTGACTAGCCCCTGCTGGACTGAGTCGAGGAGATTTAGTGCCCTTATCAGACACCCATAATCTTCGACGTTGGTTTTAAAAGTTATTTATCCTCAGGGTTTATGGTTGAAATATGCAGAGCCATCAGCCTGACCTCTTTGGGAGATAATAAGCTAGCTCAATCAATCTTGATAGGCTTATCACACTTGATAGTGAAGATGAATGACTCTTTTCATAAAGGACACTACTCACGAGGTTGCTGAAAATTCTTCGACAGCCCACGACCGACTTCGCGCTTCCACTTCGGGCTAACCAAGTAGGCACAGTCCCCGAGTTTCCGTCAACCTTATGTTCTAATTTAACTCAAATTGGACTGTTTTCGAGAAATACACTCATTTGCGAATCAATTTGGTTTTCACGAAAGACCCAACTGAATCTCTCGTTTATGATATTCTACAGTTGAATGTGTTGCACACAGGCCGCCTCATGTTTCAGTTGGCACGATATTCGAGACATCGCAGTATATTTTCATAAAGGAAACTACTCATAAAGGAAACTACACTCTTAATTCACACCGCGTCGGCTAAGTGTCCAGCTGCAATGTGATTTCAAGTGGTAAGGCGCAGCTAGTCGGCACAGCTAGAAAGTGCGAAGTAACTTGCGTTGAAATCATCAAACAAACCGAATGGTCTCCATAATTTTACGTGTTTTAGAGTACCCAGTTGGAAAGTATCAGCTGTCTAGTCAAACAAGGTCCAAGAGAACTTCGGTGAAGTAAAGTAAACGAACTAAAGGGTGTTCAAAGCTCCATATGGGTGTGTATGAGATCATCGTAGAGCTCCAACCCCACTTCCTAGAGGAATAACACTGGACCCAAATTGCATTCAGTAAATTGTCCTCAGTAATCCAGCATTTCAGCTGAATAACTCAGCTAACTCCCTTTACTTAGCAGTGACCGCCTGCTTAAACAGCTTACCTTGTAAAAAGGCAGTTGGTCTGAATAGATTTAACTGTTCACGTTAACATTCTTCTCCTTTTAAAAGTACTATTCCTGTCGTAGAGCAGTTATCCTGGTGAGTCCACACCATTTAGGAGGAGAGATGGCCCAAGTGGTTACAGCGCGAACCCGACCTCTGCATCTCGACTTCCGCTGGCTAAGCTTGGGTAACCTGGCCGTATCCCAGCCCTCGTGCAACCTTTGCGTGGGTGCTAGAGCTGAACGACTATTGTTACTATTAATTAGCGAGACAGCTAAGCTGTCAATACAAAAGTCTCGCTAATTTTCCATAATCCCATCGAGCACGGTTTTTTCCCACGTCGCATGCCGAGTGGCGTAAACAGACAGGCAGCCAACGTATGACTCTGTGGAAGGCACTGAAGCAAGCCGCGAAAATTCCAAATGCTTTGGAGAGTGACCAGCCCTTACAGGCCTCCACTGTGCTTGATTAAAGATCTTGCAAGATTTGGCGGCAAGGTCAGTGGCATTTGGGCTACCGTTTCCCATACCGAATGTCTGACCGAGTGGTCGTACCGAGGTGGAGCACTGGGACTAAGAACCAGTATTGTTGACGTGCTGGTAGGCAGTGATGTGGTCACCACGTTGGTGACAGAGGTCTCCATCACACAAATTTGGGGATATTTGGGGATACTCTTATTTACAGACAAATTTGGTTTTGCGAGACTCACCTAGAACCCAGCTTAAGTCTCTCATTTGTGATCTTTCCAGGCAACTGAATGTGTTGCACCAGGCTGCCTCATGTTTCAGTTACTACGATAATCGAGGCGATGAATGCTCGATCGTAAAACTTAATCCTCGTAGTTTAGAAACCAGTTGTCCGACCACTGATACTCCCATAGGCTGATCATGTGCCCCTAATCAGTGGCACAGGCTAGTCGGTTGAGTCATAAGAGGTTTTCACGTTTCAACACACTAAAATCTTTATTCTGCTTGCTTTATGTCTTAGATTTATATATTGTCAGACTGCATTATCTCCCTTTATAGAAATAGACAACAGGAGAGAGCAACTCGCCGAAAATACAGCCATTGTGTCACCGCTCGGGGCATTACTCACTAGTGAATTCCCTCCCAGGGAGATTACCTCATAGGCGGGATCCTTTTTAATCAGTGCCTCAAGGTGATACTTACCCGTCTGTCTGTCTGTCTATCTATCTACCTGCCTACCTGCCTGTCTGCCTGCCAATTTGTGGACAATACCTTCAAGTTTCATGTAGATCGGGAAACGGTGAACCACAACAAGCAATAAGCCAGATTGAACCGGAAATCATTGGACGATTGAAGTGATATCATATGGTATCCCGAATAGGCCGTTAAAATTACTTCTACATTGTCTGAACTATCTTCACAGGTGACTGAGTTCAACTGACAAAAACACCTTGTCTCTTAAGACTCTAAATTTCTCGTATAGCTACAAACTACTGACAGTTTGCGCTAACTGCATTCCATACAGGAGAAAAGCCCCAGCTGATAGTTGCAACAACTTTATTTGATTTGCAGTTGGTCGACGCATTAGGTTGGTACACAACTGAAGGTTCAGGCTCCTGTGCTAAGCCTGAGATGTTATTCATGAATGAGATAGACATTAATGGAGGATGTGGCATGATGTTGCAACGCACCTATAGGGTGTCTTGGTTATCATTTGCATCTGGAACGGAATAAAAATCATTCAGCTGTAACGCCGCTTCGGTGCTTAGCTGACCTGCTGATATACTGCCAGATTACCCAAGTCTAGTGTGGTGAACATTGACTCTATTCTATTCATTCTGTTTAGTGTATTTTTATATGCCTTTGTTTTACGATGCGATTGATTGTACGCCCACGATATTCGAGAATATACGATATTCGTTCGTCCATATTCGGACTTCTATACTACGCGTACATTCGGTAGTTAAGATACCTACCACTATTCTAATTATCACATCTAGACAGGAACAGTCGATATGAAGAGGTTGCGTTCGAACCACAGACCTTCCGGTCACTAAGTTCACGCTCTTACCACTGACCTATCTCTAGCTCGCACCTTCAAAGGAGAATAAGATTCAAGGTGAGCTTCTCTTGACCACGGTCAACGTCGAGCGAAGCCAGGTCTGCCACCAAGGGAGTAAATTTGGAACAATGAAATACGAGAATTTCGAACAGAAGTGTACTGGATATGGCACAGAGGCAGCTTAATTATAAAAAGCAGCCAAATGAAATGCTATTAGGTAAAACCTGTGATATGAGTATCGCAATGAACTAAAAAGGTAAAAGAATAAGTTAATTAATGCCTCTTTAACCTGATGCATTAAAAGCTGGTGCCTTTCATTGGAATGGTGCACTAGGTTAGGACTGATTTGGAAAGGTTGCCTTAACAACACGCCTTGAACTATTTAACGATTTTCCGCCACATACATCTCTGACCATATCATGTGTTGTGATAGGCCAGCGAGTGAACACACTGTCCTCCATATGTATCTTTTGGAGGCCCCCACAAAATTCTGTAAGCAGAGACGACACGAAACATCGTTCCATCTATTCCAGCTCAACAGTATGTTCTACACCATGAGACATTGAGACAGCTTTTAGGCAGTTGAAGGGCATCAAAGGCAAGACACTCATTTAGAACGCATCTTAACACCATAATAGTTTTCAAACAAGCGTTTGATTCCACCATTCGCCTTAATCGGACAAGTAAACAGCACTTTTCCGTCCCAGTGTGCTTCCCCATAGAAAAGTGGCCATCGCTTTGCATCCACTTTATGGATCCATTTTTGGAAACGAACTGTAAGGTTTTCTTCGAATTACACACATTCGCTCCCGGTCGACATAAAGCTCCATGCAATAGGATTTCTGTTTGCTCTCTGCCACAAGATCAGTAACAGTTGTAGAGGGGCGGGTGCGGTGTACTGGCTTTCTCCTCGCTTCAATATGTCACGCGATCCTGTCTGTGATCTGGTTTAGAACAGTCAGTGTGATATTAGACGGAATAGGCTCCCCACCTCATGAGCTAGGCAGATTACTGGCAGGTATTCTAAAGCACCTCACCGGGTAATCTAGTAAGTACATTAAGAATTCATATGACTTTACCAACAAAGTAGCGGCTGTCTCTGTTTAACTGGGTGACATCCTTGTAAGTCTCGATGTCAATTCGTTATATACAAATGTGCCAAAAGGGGAATCTTTAGAAATAGCCAAGCGACTGCTTTCAGGGGACACCACCCTGCATAACGAACACAGCTTACGGTAGATGAAATAGTGGAAGGTATAAAAACATGTCTGAATCTCACCCACATCGTTTTCGACTCAAGTATAAGGTCTAGCAATGGGATCTCCAACATCCCCGATTTCGGCAAATATATTTATAGAAGAACCTGAATAGAAAGCTTTAGCCGGATTCTCACACCCACCCAAGATATTCTGACGTTATGTAGATGATACTTTCGTCGTGATGAAACGAGACAGGGTCAGTGAGTTTTACAACTATCTGAATGAACAGAGTCCACACATACAGATAAATTCTACCTCGGGTACACAGGCGTTTCTGGACCTCATGAGACATAAGGTCAAGCAGAAACTAAAAGTCACAGTGTACGAGAAGCCAACTGACACTGGAGCAGTTTTGAACTACTCGTCTGCCCATCCGAAGTCCGTATTCACTAGTATTGCCTTATCAATGTTTAGCCGAGTAAGGGCCTTGTGCACAAAACAAGTTGATCGGACAGCAGCCCAAAATGAAGTAAAGAACAAACTTCAGAGTAGTGGATATCCAGCTAATTTAATTGGACTTCGCTTACGATGGGTGCTGGTACCAGTGGCGAATGGATTGGGACTGCTGTTATTCTAAACCCTCTAAAACGCAAGGGTAGCTTTCCAGTCCGCGCCCTGCACCGTTGGAATTGATGGATCGTATTCCAGCAAACAGAACCAGGGACTGTGTCTACAAAATCAAAATTGACGACTGCAATAAGGTCTATATAGGGTGAACGGCCAGGAAACTTCACACTAGAATCAAAGTGCATAGTAGAAAAATAAACAGGCCGCCGAGAAACGCGGATGAATACCAAGCGTTACTGAAGGACTTTGCAGTGGTGAAACATGCACTGGACACGGAACACAAAACCTATTTAGATAATTAGCGAAATACACTATTTGGCAAACTAATTTGGTTTTTCGAGAGACTCACATGGAACCCAGCTCAATCTCTCGTTTGTGATGTTTCCAGACGGCCTGGTGCAACACATTCAGTTGCCTGGACACACCACAAACGAGAGATTCAGTTGGGTTCCAGATGAGTCTCTCGTAAAAATCGAATTAGTTTGCAATTGAGTGTATTTCGCTAGTTTCGTGCTATTTGGTTTCAGGTTGAGGGAAATTCGGGGAATGCGTCTACCTGATGAGCCCCAAGAAGGGCGAAACCGGTCGTGGGCTGTCGACGAATTTTCAGCAACCTTATAAGTAGTGCATTACGAATATACATGTATCGAGATTTAGAAAATGCTGAGGTCTTGAGGTGAGGATTACGATCCCGGTCACGAAGACCAATGGCCGAGGCGGTAGAAATCACCAAGCCCCCCAGTATTAACAGAATAGGGGGCATGGAACTGGCAAGCATGTGGAGAACGGTTTTGGATCAGTGGAGCTGACGTGTGTTAGTGTGCAGTCATCAGAAGGAGTAGTCATCATCTGAATTCCCCTCAACCTCACATCCCACCTCAATTAAATTTTCGCGGCACTCACAACCCCACGAAGACCAACGACGTCTACTAGTGGCACCCGCGGTGAATTGTCAGCTGAAGCACCTTGAAAAGGAAGATCAATGAACCAAGCCCAATCAGAACTAATTTGAAGCCTCCCCAACCCATCAACGCAAGATTTTGGTTACCACACTGACCCACGAGAGCCATTAATTGATATCCAACAAAAATCTAGTGAGCTAAGCTGAAGATGATTTATTGTTTGGTTCTCCGTCTGCCTTAAAACCTGACCAACTTTATGCCTGACCAACTGATGCGGACTTGATTATTCAGAAGAACAGTTGCGAACTGATAGCTCTTATGCTGAATAAATATGATAAGTGTGACATCAGGTAGCGCAATTTAACTGGTAATACGAACTGGAACGTTTCGAACAGTCGTACTTTGGCGCCTTTGACAGACAGATGACCAAACGAACCTAGCCCCGGTTCGTGAAGTTGTGTTTCATCCACTGTTGGTGATGTGAGGAGATTTGGAATTTTTCAATTGAGGTTTCGTCCTATAAGTGAAGCACATCTATGCTGAAGAGCCGAGAAGCACTGTACAGCTGTTTCACCCTCATCGGGAATCCGCAGCAGCACCAAGTGCGGTATGCCTGGCAGAAAGACTGTCAAACGGTATCTAGTTTTCATGTCTTCTTCGCAAAAGAATGCCGCATCCGCGCAGATAATTGCTGAATACAGGCTAAGTTGGGCTTTGGGCACGAACACAGCCTTGCTTTTCTCCGGTATCGATTGGGAAATCGTTCGAGGTAGTTGCGCAGGTTCGCACCCAGGCTTTTATCCCAGTCTGAAAGGATTTGATGGGATTGACAGACAACGTCACAGAATAAGAAGCCAAGTATCGAAATGGGGCCATTTTCCAATTACCGCCATGGATGCTTATGGCATTTTAAGCAAGGTGATAGAATGTACTTAGAGAACCTTCGTGACGGAGTGCCACGTTGGATCAATCAAATGAACGAATAATAAATTGTTTACAGAATGCAAGAGGGCTGATCTACATGGACTACGAATTTCAACCATATTTGACACTGCCTGGAAATACAAAAGCCACCGCAAACATAAGGTCTTTTTTGCCCCTGAATGCTGTATTGGATCGCTTCGTATGATCAAAATGGAAACTGTTGTAGTGGACCGAAGATACTCATTTATGTTGCGCTGTGGGATGTTGTTGCAGTTCTGGGCGGATTTTGAAAGCAACTCGTTTTGTGATTTACTGGGCAGTTGCTTTGGCATTTGAGCTGTTTTGGTTTGCAGTGCTCCGTCGGCCGAACGATTAAGTCCAAGGACAGTGGCCTTTTGCCCTTAATTTTAGTTGTTCCCGTGGGTCTTTGCTCTGGTGAAGCAGTCATCGCAGCAACGTATCAAAGGGTAGTGTCTGAGTCCTTTCAAATGTGAACAGTGTCTTTTCTTTGTTTTTTGCCCTTTTTTGGTATGACCAACACCGGCTATTTTGATAAACGTTGGAAACTAACATTTATGGGAAAAAGCTGATCGATTGATGATTTGGAGCGAAGTCTTACGAGCTCGGATAAAACGGTGATACATGGATCAGTGTTATCTCAAACTCCAGCATGCATGACCCTTGAAGTAACCGCAAGAATGTCTTTAAGACGTCACAAAGAATATGTATGGTGTACAACAATACCACAGGTGGCCTATGCGCTGACTAGTGACTTTAAAACCGGTTAGCTTTTCTGAAGCAAAAGATCAGAACCGATCTGTGAAATGCCCGAACAGTACTATTTAGAAACCTGTTTGTTGTTTCTTTGCGTTTCGACGGTAGGATATAGCAGGATATTTTCATCCATTCATGTGAAGTAGAACAGCTGCTCGAACCAGCTTTTGCTGTATGTGGTGTCGGGTGAAGAATCGATCTTTTTGTTTTACTGCACACTTCTTTCTACTCGAGAGCAGATGAATTTTAATACGCTTGCAGGCTGGTCACAAGTTTCTCAGACTCGGATTCCTCTGAAGTGATGAGAAAGTGCAACCGGAGTTGCCTTTATCTCGTCACTTTAAGGAGATGGGCTACAGTATACATAGTAATGATGAGAACCCATCATTCACGAGATCAGCGCTATTTACCATGCGCACAGCATCATCCAAAGACTGAAGTTACAATTATATAATGCTGAAAGCGCTCCGTGGTTTCTGCCGTTTCTACCACGAGCCACATACAGAAAAGCAGTTTTGAGACTGGTCGCTGTTCAGCCATACCAAAAGACCAGAATATAGTCGTATGACCAAATCACATCTATCTTTGCAGAGTTCTAAAACTGTACTGAACCAAATCCTGAACAACCTGGTGAAACAGGCACTTGACACTGTTTTCGAAATGTCAATGCCCCACTAGTCGGATGCTCTACAGAGCTCACGCGAAACTCAGCTGATTCTTCGCTGGAGATTATTGATTCTCAAATCGATAAACACGAATTTTCTTCACCCACACAGGTTGCGGGCGTACTCTCGCGCGCTATCTATGCGCAAGATATCGCAGAATATGCTTCCTAGAGTTTTCCCACCTGGATCACAGAGTAACTCGTCGCAGTTTGGACTTACTTTACTTTTCAGCCTATCATGGGATAGCCTTCTGGGGTAGTGAACCTATATGCCTGTATGCACCCTTGCTGATAGTACTGGTCATACGAAAGCATACCAGTCAGTTGACGAAGTGAACGTTAAGTTTAACTCCCACAGTCAACATATGAACTGAGTACAGCAGCAGCAGACTAACATTCACACGTGTCAACAAGCGGGCAGTTTCTCCATCTTCCAGCACTGTGTGGGATCTCGGCTTCCAGCTTCCTGTGTGATAGTTAAACCGTCGCAACTTATAGATTATTGATTTACTCGTTGTCTAACAAATTAAGCTGTTTTCCATTCTACGGTTGATTCGAGTCAGTCAAATTTAGCTGGAGTGCTCCGTAAAACATCCAGGATGTTTTCGACTCGGGCATGTATACTGCCCACATACACCGCGTGTACCTAAGCCCCTGCCCAATTAGAAGACAGAAATAAGTAGTTTCTCGCATAATATGATGTGCAGGATGAAGATAAAAAAGCAGTGGAAAGCGGTTTGATTTTTTAATCAATGGATGGCTTTCTTGGTGAAAAGTTTTTCATCTGGCGGTCTGACGATGACACTGACGGAACAGTAGTCTCCAGTGGATAACATGTCAGACAACAAGGTTGTTGATTGAGTAAAAATATCCTCTATCGTATGCCAGGTTCTATAGTGCTAGGAGTGAAAACTAGGATAATTGACAGGAGCAACGTAGTATACACCAGTCTGCAGGACTGAACGTTCACGGTCAGTCTACAGCAACAAAACGTACAAAGACCGATCACGTGGGAACGGAGGGACCTGGTCTGCAACAAAAGGACAATCGGCTTTACCTGCAATAATTTCGCTACCAATATTAATTTGGTTCCCGATAAAATATGCACTTTTGCTTTCTGCAGTCGGAGATGTAAAATATACAGGTTACGTAAAAGTTCATGAGCAGAAAAAAGGTTGAACAGACATTGGTTGACTGACCTCTTCGTTCTTTATATGTTAGACTGTGTGTATAGACTATGGAGTTCGGAGCAAACAGTGGAGGATGAGGAATATCTGCTGGAAACCCTGCTGCAGAATGGTTATACAGAGCGTCTCGTTGATGTCACCATTGGAGTCGGAACTCAAACAGCTCCGGGTCACAGCTCCGGTGTACACTTGCCTCTTCAGTTAAAAGGCGGCCTCGTTAACACCGACATCAGACTAAAGCCTAATTCTGCATTTGTCCTGCAGCCGAGCTTCGTCTCATTGGAGAATCAGCTCTGCACAAGTTTGAGTCTAGGCTGTCTAATCTGCCTCTTACGTAGTTCATGAGTCCTCCTATAGCTGCGGAGATATCGGAAGGACGAACAGATGCCTAGCGAGACGTGCGACAGAATATAATCCAAAGTATATAATCCAAATGCTTTCAGGAGAACTGTCGGATCAAATTTCAAATAGCAGTTCTGTGTGGTCAACTGTTAGATGTTGGCCATCAGGTTGGCCCATTCAAATCTTTCCGAATCCCATTGAGGAAAAAATACAATGGTCTTAGCCATACTCAAAACGCTGCTGGTCAAATCAAACCGTCGGAGGCTATGTGAACAAAAAGAGTTGAAGCAAACACATGTTAGCCTGACATTGGCCAGATGACTTGCAGAACCAGCCAACCGGTGTCTGTTTAGCATACTTTCTATTCTGCTTATATTACTTGTATGTTATGTGTCTGCGATTGACATATCGCAGCATATGTTTTATGTCAATTCTAATAAGATGGATAACGGGGACGTCGTGTTTCAGAAGTCCTTGTTCAATAAATGAGTTATGCTCATTTTTCCCATTGGTTCTGTTCTTCCCCTGATCGATCCATTGAAACTTTTATTGCGATGGGAAAACGAGGTCCTTTCTAGTGAATTATATTCAACCGGATGGAGAAAGGGTAGTATCTCAAAGTTTTTTTTACAAATTATCTAAGCACTCAGAAATTCCTTGTATTCTGTATTTAAAAAGGAGAAGAATTTGGCATTAAACTTACATCGACACGAATGTAGACACGGACTTGCATTTTTCTTATGTTCACTTAGTCCTTATATTTTCAGTATTAGGCAACAGCATGAAATAGAACATTAAGTGCTGATTTTAACAAAAGTGCTTCGGTTGGTACAAGATGTATATTTTGAAGGTGAGCGTGAAAGCACTCAGTAAACCACCTTGCAATAAGAACAGGAACCTTACTCACAGCTTTACACTTGCCGAAAAGCCAGTCTCTTGAAGTTTGTTAGCTTGTAAAGACCATCCAAGACTTCCCCTCGGTACACTTTGTGTACTCTGTGTGAATACTCATCCTGTGAGTTGAGGTCCTGCTCCTGCTTATTACTATGTGTCAGTAGGAAGCCGACTGAGTTCACATTATCCGCGTTCTTTAGATTAGTATGATGCTAGATGAATGAATGTCATACGAGGCACCTTAACACATTCGTCTGACCAGATAGATAACTCATAAGTACTTTGAAGTGAAACTCAAACTTCAACTGCTGTTCAAGTGTAACTCAACACTTGGTACGAACATACATGCTGAAACATCCAACGCTATCCGAGACTTTACTACAATTACTAATAGTGTGAATAGACTTGGAAACTTTCATTTGGGACAAAAGTTCGACCGCAAATTTTCAGATCTCCTCACACTACAAACAAACTACAGGTAGCTCAGAAGGGAGAACAATACAGAGGACGAATAAGCTTCCCGTCTAAGTTTTTACTCGAGAAGGTAGTGAAAACTAGGGGAAGAGTTGTGCCTTGTCCTGTCTAATTGCCAGCCGATCACACTGACGATCAGCCTGTGTGACTGAGCGGTCTACTCTGGATCTACTGACCGGAAGGTTGCAAGTGCAAATCCATTCGGTGTTTTGTGCAATGTTCAATGCTGATGATTCCTAACAGGGATGACACAGCCATACAGTGCTTCTCGGTATTTCGGGAACGACTGAGCTTATATCCGGAGCAAAGAAGCTACAACCGGCGAATAGCGATGACTAAGGGAGCCTTATGCTTAGCGTTGATATACCTCTTTGTCCGATGGTGAATTGATTCAGTTTGGGTCTGAGGTTGTCAGCAGGTTTCTTAGAACGAATTGCATGACAACTTTGGTTTACAATATGTACCTCAGATGAGACGATTTGCTTTCATACTCTTTTCGGATCCACTTTCAAAGCCAGCTTTTCACTGTAAAGTGAAATACAACTGATTTGCATAAGATGACACGATACCGAAAATTAAGTCAACGGAACCTCCAAAATGTGGCTATATTAGTGGTGCAATGGGACAAGGAAAAGAGG
The DNA here is from genome assembly GCF_000715545.1 of Opisthorchis viverrini. Lineage (NCBI taxonomy): Eukaryota > Metazoa > Platyhelminthes > Trematoda > Opisthorchiida > Opisthorchiidae > Opisthorchis > Opisthorchis viverrini. The sequence goes on from NW_008751961.1 coordinate 120,049, forward strand.
CTACTTGGACATTCCTCAGCTAGAGGCAGCTGCGAACTCTTGCGAAAACTATCCATGATCTTGAGATCTTTTCAAGGACACCTCGCGCGTGACCCTCGTCCGATTACTCTGTAGGTCTCTTTGCTACCCGAAAGCCAAATGGTTAAGTTGCCAACGGTCGCTACAACATTGATGTATACACAGTTACAGTAGAATCAGTGTGGCGGACATAGTAAACGTATTCCCTCTATTTATAAGGTACGCAATTCTTCTAGTCTTGCCTTACAACACATCAGTCCGTGGCCGTTCAGTTTTTTGTAAACTGTAGAAAAACGATTTGAACAAGCCGGATTTTGCATACTAAGACTTTATTCGGTCTTTATCCAACCGCGGACGGAATTTCTATCAAGCGGCTAATGAGTTCTCCTCTATGCCACTCATTATTCAAGCTGAAACAAGTGGACTTATCCTCATCCACGGCCTGTACATAAACACAGCCTGTCAACAGCCGATTTGTCAGATCATTGGGTAGAATTAGAGCCACTAGCCATCGGCAACGTCATGTGCTGCCATGTTACCGCTTTAGTCAACTTTTAGCCTGTAGCACTTGGGTTACAACAAGGTAGACCTGACACTTAATTCACTCGTCCGGCCAAATCCGGAGTTTGGTCCAGTTGATTATATGTGGTCGGACTAAACCGAGGACATAGGAAGGAAGACATAGATAGCTGACACATTCTAACGTCGCACATGGTGAACAGGCTCGTGGTTGTTTTGTTCTTTTAGTGTGATGCATTTATTAATCTCCCCTCTCGATGTACGAAGCTGTTTTTGACTTGACTTGACACGCGTTTTTGACCGTACTTGATATTCAGGTCAACCGTTTGGCGATCGGATTGTGCGATATTTACAACCATTATTTTATAGCTCGTCCATTTTTGCAAACGGCAGCATTGCCACTTGGGTAAATATGAGATTTCTGGAGAATTTACCCCACTGTACTCAACGTCATATGACCAACATCAGCAAGAACTTGACCTCAGACCGTCTATGAATGCCATTACTTGCAGCAGGGGTGATGCTTCGTTTATCTGTTCCTGTACGGTTGGACTCTGAAGAACGGCGTTCAAGCCAGTGTAGCCCACATGCTCATGACGTTGTTCTGGGAGATCTAATGTTTACGGCGGTTGTCCATACTACTTGTCGCGCAGAGTAGTTCGTAACGTGGTACCTTCTGTTGGTTGGGCTAGTTCATAAGCGATGGAGTGTGTTACTGTGTGATGGGCCGAGATGATGTGTCACAAGGTGTGTGAGTAATGATGTGCGTGCATTTATACGAGCACTACTAGCTGAGACTGTCCGTTCACTTGTGATGTGTCGTTGGTTGGCCCGTTGGGCTTTGCTTTGCATTGATTGGCATTCGGTTAACCTATAGTGTTTGCGCTTCCAACTAGGATTGATGGATTGGTTTTCGGGTAGGCTATGAACATAATTTTCTTAGGGTTCACGCTGCATATATATATATATATATATATATAGTTTGGAGAAAGTTTCGGGATTCTTGAACCGTACTCGTTACGATCGAATGAGATATTGTCGAAGATGCAAGCCTGTGATTGTTTCTTCTGTCATGCTTTTCAAGAAATAATCACTATACTGGTTAATGCAAAGCGAATTTCGCGGGTAAACAACCCCAATTTTATAGGGGGAGTATTCCCTGTGTGAGGGGGCTTATGAAAGGTGTTTGTCTCATTTTTGATCGTCTTATTACCTCGAGTTTAGGTGTGTGTATCAACGTTTTATCTTCGTGTCGTGAAATCTCCACAGACTGAACCTTCTGAACATTCTACCGTCAGTTGTATGTGTTCGGGTTAGCACTCCACTTTGATAACCGGCAGTTACAGCAAAACACGCAGTGCGATGAGGTAGATGAACAGAATTTCCCTGGCTCATGGATGCACACTACTGTATCACCTGTCCTTCTACTCGAGAGCTGCCTCTGAACAAAGGTCAGTTCGTATACGACTTCCAAGAAGAAACGCCCCTATCCTCTATCCTCAAGGACATAGGTTTTAAGGTAAGAAGAGCTGACGGTTTACACCGCCGCTGACTGCTGCTCAAATGCGTGGCTGGTCGTTGATCGTTGGAACCGAATTCCAGATGACCAGATAGGTGAAAGGATGCTCCCAGCCACAACAAAGTACAAGAAGATACTGCACTCATGTATTAGACTTCTTGGGATTTAAAGTTACTACGCGTGCTCAGTTAAGAAGATAAAAACGAATGCACTCGTCCGTAAAAAACCTGAACACCAATATTCTATGCTGGTCTGTATCCGGATTTCAAAGCACAGTTTGATGGTGTCAACAGCGAAGCAACTTTGATAACCAACTACTGATCGAAGCATTCCAGGCTGGTTGATGATCAACTGCGCCAACCTCCTCACCTCTGAAAGAATGACTGCGCGAAAGTTGCATCCATGTATCACCTGCCGGACAGGCTTTTCTTTGCGAACATTACATGCAAGCAGTGGCTTTCATTCTTAAAAATACGGCAACTCCCTACCCTTTGACTGCCCACGATCCCTCGCCACACCGTTTGATCGAGATTTGGTGACCTGTGTTAAGACTGAGCCAGAAAAAAGCACTTAGTTGATTGGTAACCGACTAAAGTGTCCCTTATTATTTCGGATCGGAAACACTGGGTTTCTTCCATCCATTCACTTGCTGCTTGGGGGCTAAAATCATCAACAATGGTTCAGGAAAAAAGTCTCACATGCTTGACTGTCAAGTGTCCGCGATTTCGTGAAGACATATAACCCACACTGTTGCGAGTTTCATCAGTTAGTTTGATATCCAAAGCCACATTATAAAGTTCCAGAGACCCGAGAAGGCCTCAAGATCGCAGGAGCACATTGACACAACCCAGAAGAACTTGATCACGTGTGCTCAACGTGACTGGATTTAATCATCCTTTTAAAATTTGGTTGCCGTTGTTGCAGAAGGCTACCTGTACAAGGCCGAAGCGTTGGATTACAACAGTCCCACATTTGCGCTATCGTTTATCCACACCGCCCAGTGAGGGACTATTTTTCTCCTAAACAAGCTACTAATTTCCCACAAGTAGCAGGTTTTTCTGGTTTTCGGGGTGACATTCAACACTCAACTTTGGGTGACCTAATGAAGATCTGCTAAACCGAAACCCTGTACGAAAATTTCTCTGGTTTCGAAATTCGGGCAACGGACCAGGATAGGAACAGGCTTGACACAGCCAGTTCATTCCCATCAAAACTGACATTAAGGTGATCAACTTAGGGAGTGGAATTGGGGAAGGCCTGCACCTAGTTTTGTGGGTAGACGGTTCAGTTCGCGTTGAAGTGTTTTTTGTCTTCTTACTTGCTAAACTAACAGCCCTTTTTATCTAAACCATTGTAATTTCCCTCTTTGTATTTTGCTAATAAGACAGAATGGGGATTCTTTTTGTCCGTCATTTCAAGCGGACACAACGGTCTCCATATAAATGCCGCACAAACGTTTTATTTTGTACTGTAATAACGAGCAATTACAAAATCAACTGTACCAGCTGAAATTGCAGTATAATGGGGTTTTGTGGCGGTAGACTCGGTCAGACAAAAAGGTATCTGCTGAACCAAGCTGGGGAGTTTTTCTTTCTGAACCTGGAAGCTTTAACCCTGAAGGGTGATTGCCCATGTTTGCAGTCCGTTAACAGTCTAGAGGATGGTCGTCTTCTTATTCGAAAAAGTGCCAGCAAAGGTTCGGCGGGTGAGTAAGCAGAGTAAAACGTCCAATGTGCAGCATATCATTAGGTTTATTTTTCTTAGAGAAGATCGCGAGTATATTTGATTAATACTGTCTCAATTATTCTCTCACCCAGCCTCAGAGAGCTAACGGCGCCGTGGGGCTTAAAAGTTTACTGGAGTCTAATGAGGCAAAATTGTCAGTACATACCCCTAGTTGTTTATTCCAGATGTCGTCCTGTGAATATATACTGAAAGGCTGATTAGCACAGCACAGCTGCTTCATCCTGATTGGGAATCAATAACAGCTAAGGAACCTCGATAAAGGTCCGAACCAGCGATCATCCCTAGGGTAGTTATAGTATAAACCGTTCGGCTGTGAGAAGCTCGCCAACAATGTGATCAACTCGCAACACTCGTTCTTCGGTTATGGAACGTATGTCACGTGGTCACTAGTTGTCCGGCGCTCCGGGTGATGACTTCTCAGATGAAGGTTCAATCTTCGCGTGACTTATTTTTCCTCCCGAGCTACTGTTCCTGTTATCAATAAACGTTCAGTTTGTCGAATGAGTCAAATAAATAGAAGCAGATAGCCGAAGAACTTTCCCCTATAATGCCTTCTGAATCTTCACCAACGTAGTGATCAAAGAAAAGAATGATTGGGTTAGTGATTTAGTTGATTACACTGACGAAAAGTGAGCGTCTCTGTCTCAGACTTCGTACCAACAATTGCTAGTTCAGCTATAACAATGAAACATACGACAGAAAGATACTCTTGTGACGGGGCCACCGCTTGGTCCTCTTCTTGCAGATTTATTCATGTGTAAACTCGAAGCTCGGTCGGTAGGTTCACCATTTGCTGCCATGTGGACGACAACTCCGTGATGGGAAAAGATATTATAAACTTCACCTAAGTCGTACGGTCTTTTAACTAAGCCTATCTTGATATCAAGTTTACTCAGGAACTTTAGGCACCTGAATTCTGATGATGTTGAAGTGGGAAGGAGATACACGGGAATTGTTCAGCCTACTGTATACAGGAAGCAATTACAAAAAGGGTGATGCATTTAATTCGACAATTTTGTTTCACTCAAACGGATACACAACTTATACGGGGTCTAACCGCGCCGGCCGTCAAGACTTATTCCGATGAGTATTCAGCAAGGGAATTAAAGGCGGTGGAAGATGTTTTACCCACGGCTGGTTATTCATAGTGTTCAATAGTAAAACCTCATGAGTTCATGAAAGCAATATCGAGAACACCCTCCACGAAGAGAAAATGCCCTTTTCTCACTATTCCGTTTGTAATATGTTCGATCGTGCCCTTACAAGAAGGGAAGACTTGCGAAACCTTTTTGAACAATCTGGGGGACATCCTTTGTGAAAGGTTTGGCAAATCTATCGACTATTCACCAAATCTTTCTGAAAAGAAGACTAAATGATGTCTCTGATTTTACAAATAACGCAGCTTCTCCATAACTGAGGTACTGTTCCACTCCTATCAACAGTTTCCGAATAAAAGGCAAACTGGTTTCTGGTTGGTGTACTCATTCGTGTATCCATATCTGACGTTGCATTCTGGTGACACAGAACACGTGAACACAACCCCATCTCACTAGGTCGTATAACAAAGAATCCCATCTCCAGCGCTATTGCGGAACATTTGCGCGTGACAGATCATCCTACAGAAGAAAACTAAATGCCTTCTAGATAATCGATCCGGCCCTTTGAATCAATCACGGACTGTGTGATCAAGAAGGTCAAAGAATACTGTGGGCTGTAGAATTCGGTGAGGTAATATGGAACTCTGATGCGGCATTCGAACCTATGTTGAGCTGCACTATCACATTTGACAGTGACAGCATCAGTTTTTCCTGAGTGACGGCATTTGGTCATATTGACCCTGTTACCCCCTTTTTCTTCGTAAATGTTTGTATGTAACTTAAAACGACCACTTGGTGTACTTACGTAAATTCGTGACGTATTTAACATGGCGATAATCACAAAAAGCCGGGTTTGCTTGCCACAATTTGTTTACTTTATTCGGTAATCAGAAATGGCACCTGTCTCAGCGTGTTTTTATCGCTTTGGAAATTTTTTTCGCAAAAATTGACAGAATTCCTCAAGAGAAATAAGGAAAAACCTCAGCCTCAAGACAGCTGTCTGTTTACGTTTAATGAGTGTTTTATGACCTAGATGAGGGCAGCTGACAAGCATTCTGAGGATTCAGAATGTTGCGCCGTGTGTTAGTGAAAGATATGCAAGAGTCTCCGAAAGTTGCATCCTTCGCCAATTCGACAGAAGTTGTTGCGACACACCGGAACGTAGATGAACTTTCACCGCAACCGCAGATAAATCGAGTGTATCGACCACTATTTGTCACCATGCTAAGGGCAACACTTCCACTGAAGAGTTCGAATCTCCGTGAATATTGGGGATATGCTCACTGCTAGTGAAGCCCAATAAAGATGGAGCAACTGTGCGTTGTTTCTGAGCTTTTCTGAATAGATCAGCCAAATCCTATACAATCGATAATTTCTGAATGGCTCAGAGTAGGAAACAGTTGACAGTCTGCGTGGGAATTCATCATTCTTCCGAAGGTGTTTGTTCGAAGGCGGGAGTGGCAAGCCGACACTTCAAACAACTTCAATTATTGAGTTCCCGTAGTACCCGTTGTTTCGACTGTTGTCTCTTCATACTGATCTAGGTAGCTGAAGCTGATGAAGTAAATACGGATTAATCACGTTACCCATATACGTCTCAGCCTCAGATGTGCACGACTACCGGGTCTTGACTCTAGATAGAGCGGCTCACTCCGCTGCACACTCAAAAAGCTTTTCAAAGCCCTTAGGTGCAAGTGGGATCTTATTACGTCAGTCTAGAGAACGTGCAATGCGATTCCTTTCAGTTACTTCTCCTAGCCAGGCCCGCCTCCATCGACAGGACATTTTGGTATCTAAGGTTGTGTTTCATCAGGGGGAGGAGGTACTCACTGTCATCCCGCCTCCATCGACAGGACATTTTGGTATCTAAGGTTGTGTTTCATCAAGGGGAAGAAGTACTGTATCACTGTCATCTTTCATCCTTGAGTACGCATCCTTGTCATGATGTACGAAAGAACATCCTCTTACTGTGAGTTGACGTCTGCCTCAATCGGCTGTGGTAAGGTGAGAGTTCGGGGGCGTGGAATTGCTAGCCTGGTGAATGAGGTGAAATGGTATGGTGGTGAGCTCGACTTTCCCCTAAAGGACTATCTGGAAGACGTTACCTTATACTCCAGGAGAATACAGATGTGTCAGACTATCCTTACACAGAAACCTTTAAAGAAATTTATCGAAGTACTCTTGATACTAAGCTCAACGAACAAACCAAGAATCTTAGGCTTTTGGGGAGTTCATTTTTGCTTACCATACTCAACTTAGAGGCTGATGAATGAGTTTAAAGCCAAAGATCATCCACGACAAGTGATTACCGCTAATCGTAGAGGGCAAAAATGTTTGTCTTATACTTATCAGGCTATATGAATACTGCATAACCAGTAGTAAATTCAAAGAGCTGTGCTTTCCTCTGTCATAGTAAGTAAAAAAATGAACTTCCTTGTCTCACTCTGATCATCTAGTACTGAAACGTCTAAAGTAGTTCCAGAATCGATTGTTCTGCTTTCCCCTTAGGTCACCATTGTATGTGCGACCCCAATAGTGGATGTTGAACCTGTCAACTAACAGAGACAGAACCAGAATCCAACCGAATGGACAAGTGACAAGTGATAATAAGGCGCGCAGGCAAACAATACGATCTCCGAAAGCGCGAATTGGGCAAGGTCATCTGCCTTCGGCTTGTGTAGACCAGTCGAATGGTGGTAACAAAGGTGAACAGGCACAATCTGGGCACGAGAGTTGGTGGCTCAAACGACTCCTGGGGTTACAACAGGACAAAAAGGATTGTCCAAAGTTTCGGTCCTAGACATTATTGGAATTGGTATGGTGCACAATCAAAGGACACGTCAAACAGCACAACAAGATGCATGTCGTTCATAGCCGAGACACTGGTACAGTGCGCACATAATGTCACCTGCTGTCAGACAGCTTGAGTTGGGCGAAGTTTACGCGATTTACTCAGTCTGACGCGTTCATTAACTGCGTCGCTCTCTCCGCTCAGACAGAGCACGTGACACATGACATTCTAACGGAGCGCACGTCAACCCAATTTTCCGTCTCACAATGAGAGTGTTTTTCTGATGATTCCCACATTTTGTTGGACCTGATCAATGGATCCGAAGTGCACCAAATAAGAGGCTCTTTTTCAGGAACGAGAGATATGACGTGAGAGCAGAAGTATAGTGGACCAGCTACTTCTAGAAATGGACGTAAATTGTTCAAACTCGACATGGATCGTTCAGACTTAAGGGTGAATGACGTCTTTTTTGCTATCATGCATTTTCTGCTACGCCTACCGTTTGATAATATGAGTGCCACACATATCACGCAACTAATCAATACTTCTGTCTATCACGATACTGGCTATAGGAGTTCACTAAACAACCAATCTTCCGACACGTACAGGCCTCTTTGGAGGAAATGGTTCCAGCAACAAAAACACCTTACACTCCGAGATTTCCTAGCAAACGGAAACCTTCCAGGAATACAGCGAGGAATATCACTAAACTACCTTTTTGAAAGGCTTTTTGTTTGACATTAGAAAGAACCAAATCTGTCCATCACATTCAAGTGGAGGGTCACCGTGTCGAGAAAGTGCGCCAGCACAGGAGGATCACTGTTCAGATGAGAGTAGCGTAAATACAGGGTCTACGAATCTCGCACCACGATCTATAACTGACCAAGGCAAACTGTAGAGAACCTGTAAAGCGAAATAGGAAAGCCATCCGGTAGTATTATTTTTGTCCATAGTAGCACATTCAAACGAAAGAGGCGTAAGTTGTATGGCCCTTTGTAAAAGAGAACAGAAATGGTATGTTTCGATAAGATCATAGTAAGCAAATTCAAGTTTTCTGCTAATTCAATAAGAAAAGAACTTTTGTGCAGAAAAAATATGACCAGCTGACCAAGCCGACCGTTGAGATCAAGAATTTGGAATAAATATAGCTTCGAATAGGGCCTCTGTACTCGTGCGTAGCGCGCCGGCGGATACTACAAACTGACTGACGATTATGCAGATTGGAACATGGCGAAATTCACGACTTTTGTACGGGGTCCAATTTGGCCACAATACAACCCATTAATAAGCCGAAGATGTGACGTCAGAAGTGCCATTCGATGGGCCATTCTGAAGAAAACCTACCAGTTTTGGGCTTCTCGTGGTAGTCTCGATTCGGGGTAGTTCGTACCAAGAATTCTTTGCTGGAATTTTGCAAGTTTCCACTTCGTTTTTGGACGGCCATCTGTAGAACATCAAAACTCCGCGTAATTACAGAAGAAAATGCGGGGATACCAAAAAAGCTTGGTTACGTTACTATTGAGTACACAATCATCCAGCAGACGGGGTTCCACGGCACGATCGGGTTTCGAAAATAGGTCTATTCGTGAATATACACTCACTTGCAAACTAATTTGGTTTTTTCGAGAGACTCACCTGGAACCCAGCTGAATCTCTCGTTTGTGATATCCTCAGGCAACTAAATGCGCTGCACCAGGCCGCCTCATGTTTCAGTCGCTACGATATTCGAGATATCGCGATACATGTATATCTTTGTAATGTACTACTCATAAGGTTGAGCCCCAAACAGGGCAAAACCGGTGTGGGCTGTCGACGGATTTTCAGCAACCTTATGAGTGGTACATTACAAAAATATACAGGTCTATTCGTGATTTTGATCGCAAAATTCATGCGCTATGTGATGCAGACTGTGGTCGTACGTGGACCCGTAATGAGTGTTGAATCATTGGTAATTCTGTTACTGGACAGGCGCAGTGGAGGAAGTTTTGCTTTATAGTGACTGTGCTAAGTGTGCTGAGTTTCGTGATATGGCAAAAATTCTACGCAAGGAGAACACACATTGACTGACCAACAGCAGAACGCAAAAAGCGAATATTTCACCTCATGAAGTCATAGGTGGACATAAAAAAGCCTCATCTCGTCAAGCAAAAACCATGGTAATGAACGAAAGAAGTCATACGTCCGAGTTTCGGTTGTAATCCTCGCTAAATTTGGGAAGAAAATTGGCTTCTGGGAGTTGTCTCCTGGGTCTTCTACAGTACATGTTTGCTAACGTAAGCAGTAAACGGTACAATCCAGTCAGCCTTGAATGACCGAAAACACTCCAAGGCAGTAAAATGGTTGGATAGTTGGAACCAAAGTGACCATAATTTAACTAGGAATCTGTGAAAACAATCAATGCGATTCAGTGCTGTAGCATACAGGCATGTTTGCTTGACACGAATGCAAACATTCAGATGAAGACAATAGTACTGTTTACATTCGGAACACAAATTTGTAAGATAAGTGAGCTCTTTGAACGAATGTCGAGACATTTTGCACCTTCCTAGGCTTACACACGTGACCTTTGTAGCCACCATCGGCGTAGCCGCAGACGGCTGACGAAACCGTAAGACTGAACGGTTGTTCAACACCGATTGATTCCCACACTAAGCGGTCACGGTTAGTGCACGTATACGGAGATTTCCGTTGGCATCAGACGCGAATCTATTGAAAATGTTCTCGCGCGATCAAAGTAACTTATTATTCTGTGTAGTAAACTTTCCTAGAGGGTACTCGGTCTTCTTGATCGTAACAAGAGTTGACTTAAGAACACGAGTTTGCGAAGGACAGTCTTCGCACGCATCTCACCGGACAAACACAGTGATGAAATGTAACGTTAGATTAGTCATTGCCTTATTATCGGAAGTATCACTGCTGGGTAGCACCAAGGGTTTGTCGGTGGAGAGAATAGTCGCTGTTTTCCCTGGTACCTTTGCATTGGGCTGGATCCTATTTACGCACCACTACATGCAAGGGATCAGCAGCTCAACCGGAATACCCAAGGAGAACTGAATATAGGATCCACAAACAAAGAAACAAGGAACGCCTTGGAGTCAGATCAATAAAAGTCACAAGCCGGAACTCGGAAGGGTCAAGAACAGAGGCCACTCCTGCATCAACCAGCGTACGAGGGCAGGGGATTCCAACTTCAGGGGTCAAGTGGGTATCGACGAACCAGGACACAGGATAAAAGAGCAGCCAATGGAACCACCCGACAGAACAACCAATCGTGATGGTCAGCCCCCACCAAGGGTTTGTCGGTGGAGAGAATAGTCGCTGTTTTCCCTGGTACCTTTGCATTGGGCTGGATCCTATTTACGCACCACTACATGCAAGGGATCAGCAGCTCAACCGGAATACCCAAGGAGAACTGAATATAGGATCCACAAACAAAGAAACAAGGAACGCCTTGGAGTCAGATCAATAAAAGTCACAAGCCGGAACTCGGAAGGGTCAAGAACAGAGGCCACTCCTGCATCAACCAGCGTACGAGGGCAGGGGATTCCAACTTCAGGGGTCAAGTGGGTATCGACGAACCAGGACACAGGATAAAAGAGCAGCCAATGGAACCACCCGACAGAACAACCAATCGTGATCGAAGGTCAGCCCCGACCAGCAGCATGTATAATAAGACACACGAAGCACTACTCAAAGCACAACCACCAACCCATCACTGTGCACCACTTCGCTCTCTAACAATTCACTGGTGATTTCACCTCGACTGGTGATGAAACGTTTGCAATCAAATTGCCCAGCTCGGAGAACAAACCAAGGACAATTCCCTGGCGCATTAATGCTGGCCGGTAAGTTATGCCAACTGACTCAGCGGTGCCGAACACCGTGGATCAAATGACTGGTGATAGCGTTACTGCCTATTCGGCTGCTGCAGTTTTCCGAAAATTGATAGTACTTCGTTCTTGGAGGTCAGCGCTGGGTCATTCGATCTACGTAGCTTCCAGAAAAACCGTAAACATAAGAATAATTAACCACAAATTAATCGTAGATCGAAAGTTTGTCCTTGATGTTCACATTGGGCGGTTGGTCGAATCGCAACTTCAGCTGTGCTGCTTTGGAAGTTCAACTTAGACAACTATTCAGGAGACAGGTTGTATCTTCTGAGGCCCTGTGGATGAGCCTTTCATTTAGAATTGAAGTGCAGCTCGAATATCCCATATAAACCGCAGTGAGAAGCCACATTGTACCAATTTTTGCAGGTGCTATTCGGTTTGGCATCCAGTTTTTCACCTGTACAGACATTACGGGCTCTTCGGGCCAGAAGTATTGTGGCATTTTTATCGCAGCTTCTAAGCCTTGTTATCATGTCCGCTTGATGAGAAGGACAGAATGTTCCTTACGATCTACCCATGTTTGAAGTATCGGATGGCTAATTCGGTACAATCGCTGTTTGCATGATTTCACTGTCTGACAAACGTTCATTCATGAAGGGTTCCCTCCCAAAAAGATATACCAATATAACGAAAGTAACCAATGAAAAACATATTATTTTGTGAGGATTACCCTCGAAAGTGGTTACCTTTGTATCTTCTTATTTTCACTGAGTAACCCATAAATTTGTGACAGATACTTAGAACAGCCAATGTAGAGTCTACCAAATATTGTGTTTTACACATGCCGCACTCTCTTTCACAATAAAGTCATGAATTTCATAAGTGGTGAAAGAAAATACTCAGAAAAAACAGGTGAAAAACCTTTTATTGCAATTCACAGAGATAGAAGAGAGCTAGAACTAGTTAGAAAATGTAGTAACTACCTATAGGTCCAATGTATTTCATTGTTTTCACGTTCCTCGACTTCTTTTTGGTTGTGACCTCAACATTTGTATATCATTGGCTTCTGGTCATCGGAAAACGCGAAGTCGCTTTACAGGTGTGTTTCGCCAATGCACACAGTTCGGTCTTCAGGTAGAGCATAAGGTTGAAGGAAACTAATGGGTTGTACCAAGGTGACACCTGGGACAAAGTAAACCGGTCGCGGGCAGTTGATGCGTTTCAGGACCCGTGTGAGCATTACGCTTCGCAAAAATACGACAATTTGTCTATTAACTAGAGATTCATTTCCAGACTACGAAGTGAGCGAATTGACAATACTGGGTGGCATCCATGGGAACATTAATAAACTGGATCTATTCTCGGCGCCCCAGTTACAAAAAGTAGAGAAATGGGCCGAAAATTTACCAGAATGGCTCGCTAATATACAGACTTCAACCTAAAAGAAGTTGGAATGGTCCTTTTGATATCCAGATCTTAAACCAATTCAGAATCTCCAGGTCGTACAAGGGCACCTCAGTGTGCGACCTCAAAACTGAGTTAGTTGGTGCTATCAAACGAGATTCGATGGACATTAATCAACGTATCATCCGTGAATTCTTTCACGGCAAGCCAGTGATTGTGAGAAGATGATGAAACAAATGCTTCAATCTTAACAGTGTTAACAAGAGGTGATCCTACTTTTGTGTCGACATAGTTTTTAACCTTTTTCATCCTTTCCCTGAGTAGATCAATTTATTGGAGTAATTTCCAATTACCTTTGGCGCTGGTTGTTACCTACGGACCAGAATTTATGCCACTTAGTCGAATAGAAGTGTAGGTATTCAGAGCAGCATAGGTGGCTCCTTATGCTTGCTGCTGTTTGCATCATTCAATTCACCCAAGAGTCATCACCACTTTAAATTGTATAAATATCCGTCTGTTGTCGGGAGGTCCATGGTAAAACCCTGTAAGTGATCTTGCATATCGATCAGTCATCCAGTCGAAGGAAATAAGCACTCAGTTATGGATAAGCGCTCATCAACACTTTACCTCATTTCTTATGTGCTAGTGTAACGGTGGATGCTACTGATGAAGCACACGAGTAGTATGTTTTCTCGTAAATTTGCCTCTCGTTTGTTGAAAAGTGAGATTTATTACGAAATATGTGGGATTGCTTTGTAACATGCGTTTAAATTTGAGGCAGACATCAACAGGGGCGGTATTCACACCCTCGGGGTACAGATTAGGGTTTTACTCAAAATCATGTTGCTTGTATCAGATACACGGCTGCGATATACGACTCTACATCATTCATTGTGTTTGAATTTCATAGAAAAGGTCAAGCAGTTGCCTAAATTGAATATCGGGCGGCTTGGAGAATATCTGGGTAATGGACTACCCGCAGTAAACAGCTTAGTGTTATTAGATTGTACACATTCCATGCTAATTTTGTCACAAGTTCTGGAAGACAAATCACTAACTCCCAAATCTTTCTACAATGTTTTACGAATGAGATAATTGCCGGTCGCACCGACAGGAACGGGTCAGAACTGGTCCAGGCGACAACGCACTACTGACGGCTCCTCAAATGGTGACGAAAAGTCTGCAAGTGAGTTTCCAAGCTCGGCGAACAGATCAATCCGACCAACGACAAAATTGATGTAGTCTAAATGGGCTTAAAATTTTCGATCGAAAACATACGGCTTTGTTACTCACAGATGGTAGCTTTAGTTTATTGCCAAAATACTCTGCGGTCGGGTGGATCACAGTTTAGTTGAATTGGGATGGTAGAGTTGTCATTGCTTTCGGGATAAAATTTCAGTTCTGTCGATGTGTACCGTTCCACATTAGCGGTATAATGTCATAACAATAGTTGTCTGTAGAGCAGCCAATCAACATGAAACCCTGCCCACGTGACTTGAACTTCGTTCAAGCTTACGTTCGCTTAACTATTGAACTAAGATTTCATTCTGTAATCGAGACCAGTCTACGCTGAGAACCAGAGAACCACGGTACAACTATTTCATCCCTACTGGGGATCATCAGAAGTGCACACCCCACAAAACCCATAGAGTGGGAACTTACTCCCCAATGAGTTTCGGAGTCCAAAGTTAAGTAAAACTTCCACCTAAGAAGTCAGCACTCGAGGGGCCAGTCAGTACGTGACCATGTGATGAGGTTGACGTGATTAAGGGATGGGCGGCGGTATATCCTGTCCAATTAAGTGTAAGAGAGCTGATCACACTGTTGATGAGGCACTCGAGGTCGAACCACTGGCCAAAATGCCTCGTGTTCGAAACTCTCCGAGTTTCGTGAGATTCATAGTGATGAAACAGCTGTACAGTGGTTCTCGACTTTTAAGCACAGACTGGTTTCACTAAAAAGAAATCTAAATTGAAAATTAAAAAGTCTTCTCACTATTGAAGACTTCAGAAAATCCATCCACCTGTGTGCCCAGCCGAAAAACTTAGGCGGCACAACCTCACTCACCTGAGAGAGAGGTCGTTGAGATGCTGAGCGTTTTAAGTACTATGAACAAAAACTTAATGGGGTCAACAAATATGAGTGAATATTTCATACTGTTTGCTTCCAGTCTACTTCGGAGCTATGGACACCCAAATAACCGTTCACACATCTCTTTCGCCTGCTACTGAAACCAACAGCGCCAGTGTATCTCTTGTGTAGAGACAAAGGGGGCAAAACTTTTAAAATGAACATTCGTACTGCATCTCCTCAAAAAATTAATATCGGTGTACGCCCTCATTGGAGGCTGTCTTTCGTGGGATAAAGCAGTGTATATAATACGTTGATCAGTGACGTCACGATGGAGTCTGCTAATCATATCGCATTTAGTTGGCGGCGTTTGTGGGCAACGATAACTCGTAAGCCACACCACAGCTGAGAATAACCCACCTACATGGGAGGGTAGTGCTTCGGCGATGTCTATGACAGTCCATTCGTGACTAGTGGCACCTGGAAACATCACTAGAGTGTTTGTTTCCCGGAATACGGGGAATTAGAAACCGCGTACTCCGATACTGTTTTGTCGAAGGAGTGCAGTGGAAAAATTCCGCATTGCCAAATATACCTCCTCTGTGGTAGTGTTCCTAACCTAAAGTTTGTGCTATACCATCGACGTTACGGTGAGAATTCGAAAGACCAAAAAGCAAATGGTGTTTTGTCCAAGTGAGGGATTCTCAAATTTCAGTGTAGATGTTTCATTCTGTTCTGAATAGTACGGGTAATGTGTAGTTGAGTAACCCCAAACCGGATTCGGATCAACAATCGCACTTTTGAGCAGCCACCCATAAGACTCACCTACCTAAAAGTGACGGCATCATCCGCCTGAAAATCTGTACTACCAATGATACTTCAATGGAATTAACGTGTAGCATCGTGCGTTACCCGTTTTCGTTCTCATGGGCATCCAGTCAGATTTTGGATACGCAGTGGTGGCTGAATTTAATAATAACTCCGATTTCGTGCGCATCCAAATCAGGAACTATCATGCTGCAAGTTGGAAAGGTGGAAATCTCCACTAAGGCTGGTAAAAACTAAGTGTAACACCAAACGCTGTTTATGATAAGTGGTGCACTTTGCTTGCGTAGACTTATGGCTAAATCACATGTTTGAGGGCGTATGCTTATATGTCAGTTTAACTGTCCAAGATTCCCTCCTTGCTTTCATCCGAAACTTCTTTATGCGAAAATTTTTGTAAGTGTCCATGGATTTTCTAGGAATTTAGTGAGACTGCTAGTGGTAGTCTGTTGATCTCATGGATTGTACGTTGTCATGCAGAAATATCAATCCTCCGACCTGTTCCTAGCATAAATGTACGATGAGACGCCCTTGGAAATTATTCATAGTATGCCTGTGCAATGTGATCAGACAGCTCCATCTTTTGCCCGAACAGCACCCCAAACCCTGACAGACCCCTAATTGTGATTTCGAAAACTTCCAGTTCTTGATTCTTTAAGTAGCGCCAGCTGGGCTATCGAGGTTGAGTTTTCAACACTCATGCGCATCGGTCTGCTTCACTTGTATTGGACAGGAGACAGAACTTCTGTCCATTGGGACTCATGTTATCTAAACATTGCAGACCACCAGGGTGGTTATTCATAGTGTTAAAAACCCGTAGAAAGTTGAAGAATACTCTTGTCAGGCTCAGCTGTAAACTAGAACTGTGCAACTTCGTATCACCAGTTATCTCTTTGCAATGGATCTTCCGCTCATTCCATTCTCGCAGAGCAACATTTCTTTCTCAGGAATTAAGGCTCTGGTTTGGTCGTTGATTTGAAGACAGATGGGATGATTTCATATCAGCTACATCACTTCTGTCTCGTTTAGTAAGAAACAAACCGTACAATAGAAACAGTCAAATCCAGGATCCAACAGGTTGCATGAATATCGTTCCAGGCTCAAACAAGCAGAAAGAAATTCGTCCAGCCATCTACTGAAGCGATAGGCGATAGCGTGTTCTGAAAATTCATTATCCAGGTCGGATCAACTGCTTATATTTGTTGATTCCTTTCTCAGTCAGTTTCCACTCATGAACTTTAATTGTATCATGGCCTAGGGTGGAGCATTCCTATACGGTCCCTTGAGGAAAATACATCTTGAGGATATAGAATGACCCACGGTGCATAGGGGGAGAGCTAATACGGACTCCTAGAGTGTTCGCGATAAGGACTACAAGGATTCTGCCAATGGAAATCATTATCTTGACCCAGCCAAAGTGCTGGGTCATCCCTCCGTTGCCAAGGTTCTCATTCGTTGGTGTGGGCCAATCAAATCTCCAGCATAGTATAACAACCCGGTAAAATTAGTTCACACGTTTAAATTTCTTAACAAATGTGTCGTCTCTTTGATTTTCATCCCGTTTGAAACACACTTCTCGTGATACATCTTGGATAACAGTTTGTTGGCAGA
Source organism: Opisthorchis viverrini (assembly GCF_000715545.1). Classification (NCBI taxonomy): domain Eukaryota; kingdom Metazoa; phylum Platyhelminthes; class Trematoda; order Opisthorchiida; family Opisthorchiidae; genus Opisthorchis; species Opisthorchis viverrini. The sequence goes on from NW_008751961.1 coordinate 137,479, forward strand.
AATTTACTAATTGAGCTGGGCAAACCATAGTCACTCCCATGGTCCTAAGATCAATTTAGTGTTGCTTATAATTAACTATTTGACAACAATGATGTTGCTGTCTTTGATGATGATGATACTTCGATGAGCGCTTTGTGAATACTACTTTGGTTGCTTCACGAAAGACCCAAGGATGATAACCCACTGGAAGTTCACAAAGTTCGTCCGAGGACTGAAAGTGCTTTGCTTCCATCTACTTAGCATCTCCCTTTCTCAATTGAATTAAACAATGTGATCAAAAGCCTTCCTGAGAAATTGCCCAGTTCCTTCAAATTGAAAAGCCAAACTCCACTTGGACAAGTTATTTTTTCGGTGTCAAGCAACTTCGCTGTCTGATGAAAACCAAGAGCTGGTAGGCATCTTTGTCGGGGGGACAAAGGCAACGGATTTTGCACCAAAAGCGATGGGTTGATTCAGTGATTGGACTTTTTGCTTCTAAAGTTGGAATTCTCAACGGACAGCATGTTTTGCTTTCTACGTAGGCACGTTGGGGCTGAAACTGAATGACTCTCAGCTGTTTGCATAATGTACTGATTGTTTCCTCGAACACGCCCACATTCGATTCTTGAATCAAGGTGCCCCTCTGGCCTATGTGAAAACGCGACCGACGGGAATTCGGGACAAAGAGGTTCGTTTGTTGCACCACGAAAGAGGTCTCATGTCAGGTAAGTCTAACTTTCCGCAGCAGTTATCCAAACCGGTGCAATATAAAAACACTTCACTGATCCTAGTGAAAAGAACCACAGTTGCAGTTGAAAGATGTAATGTGCATGGATTCAACCAGCGATTCTCCAGAATAACAGTTAAAGTGTTCTACATCGTGAGTAGAACTGACTGAAGGGCTGCGTTCCAGTTATGAGTAATACAACAGCTAATTTCAGTCAACTGCGAGATAGTATGTGAACCTCGCCATTGTCCGCGCCTGCAAGGATGTCGTGGGTTGCAGACGCATTGCAAAGAAATGCGTTCGATAGGACTTTTGGTGAACAATATTCTGGCCAATCGCTCTTAGAAACGCACCAAGAAAATCAACAAACTACACATGGTTAAAATTGGATTTATCTATCACTGTCATCTACAGTATTCAGCCTATCAACAGGAGGGAAAACTTCTGCAAATTACCATCTAAAATTTCTATCGAAATCCAGGACAGAAAATCTCCAAGACAATTGACTGTACGCAGTACAAAAAAGCATGTCTTAGATTAAATACCTCACGGGGAACACCTAAATGTCGAATATCGCCCGAATCCGAGGATTGGGCAGTCTAAGGAACAAAAAGGCTGAAGTAGGCGGAATAATCAAGTCGTAATTCGGACAATGTCAATTTGTTCCCATTTTATCACAAGCCGACGTAGATGTGATCCGGTAAGTGGAGTAACATCACTGACAGCACAACATTAGTGCTCAACAATAATGCATTACTGCCGTGCAATCAGAATTTATTCGAAAGCTTTATTTTGAAGAAAATAAGTTAGGGGGTGCAGGCACCTCCAGATACTCATGCAAGCAGCCTGGACAGCAACTGATGACAACAACACAACCGATATCGATTACCAGGAGTATCTTGAAGAGTTTCCATCGATGCACACGGAGGGCCACGATGACCCCATTCTGGAAGGCGAGTTGCATCAACAGTTTCTTCTTAATCTCTTTCATGCTTAAAAACATCATTAACGAGAGATTCGGCTGGGTTCCCCGTCAAAACCAATTTGATATACAAGTGAATGTATTTCGTTTTTTTCACACCACTTTGTCATGTCAAAGGCTAACCGCCTACCTGAATTGGACAAGCCAAACAACACGCAATGCATGGCCTAACCACTGAAGCTTTTGTGCTGGACACAGGCCTCGCCTAGAGTCCGTTGCCTGCCCGAACATGGGTTACTAATTGACTTTCTACGGATTCGCCTGCATGAGCAACGATCCTAGGTCCGAAGACGCCTAAGTTCCATCGCTTGAAGAGGCCACGTCTCACAGTCGTACTGAAAAATAGCCCACACTGTTTCTTGACATACATGTCGCTTGAGATTCAGAGATATGCCGCTTTGGCGCCACAGGTATCATAAATCGGCAAATACAACACGAGATTCGACCATTACCTCCAACTACTACACCATATGAACTTTCGAGATATGTAAAAAGCTCCACAAACTCAAGTACCCGTCCTTGGATTGGAAGTGGCCTGCCTAGATAGTAATGATGATTTATCCATTCAGAGATATGCCGCTTTGGCGCCACAGGTATCATAAATCGGCAAATACAACACGAGATTCGACCATTACCTCCAACTACTACACCATATGAACTTTCGAGATATGTAAAAAGCTCCACAAACTCAAGTACCCGTCCTTGGATTGGAAGTGGCCTGCCCAGATAGTAATGATGATTTATCCGTAGCACCCTTTCGGCGCCTAGCTGCCGTGCCACCCAAAGGAAACGCGAAGGCTGAGGTACTGTAAGTTTGCCCAAGCCTAAGCAGGAGCAGTCGGGAGCCGATTCGAACCACGAAATTCCTTGTCGTTAATTTAGCGCCTTACCATCAAGCC
>NW_008751961.1:140077-188766 GCF_000715545.1 Opisthorchis viverrini
CTTACACTCTTGTGGGTGCAACGAGTACGCCAAAGGATGGGATACCTTTGGTCAGTTCATCTAAAGGCACCTACGTCTTTCGCAGACAACAATGATGTCATCTGCGTATTCTAGATCGACAAGGCTTTCATCAGCGGCTGTGTATATCAGAGTTTTGAAGACCTGCCAGCGTTCATTCAATTGCTTCACCGACCACGAAATTAAATAGGGATGGAGAGAGTAGGTATCACCGACGGACACCGCTGTGTACCGAGGCTTTTGGAGAGTTCTCCGTATACTCTCATACGTCCGGAAATCTCAGAATACAACGAACGTATTGTTCACAAGCTTCCGGGACACTCCTTGATGAGCAAGCATGTCAAGAACAACAGACCCGTCTACCGAGTCGAATGCGCCTTGGATGTCCAGGAATACTATAAATATGGGTCGTTTATACGTATATCGTTTTTCCAGCACCTGACAGAGGGTGAAGATTTGGTCAACGCAACCCCTACCAGGCCGGAACCCCTCTTGCTGCTCCCGAGTCAGTGTTTCATGATCTACCATAAGACGATGAAGCGCCGGTGATGCGAACAGTCTCATTAAGACCGGAATCAACGTGACCTCTCTCTGGTTACAGCCCTCACTCTGAATCCCACTTTGAAAACGGTCACTATCACTGACTCTCCCCAGTTGCCTGGGACACTACTTTCCCCAAATACAGGCAAGCAGATCAGACAAGCGTTGACTGAGGACAGAACAGTGGGGGGGGGGGGTCACCTGAACCAAAAGCTTGATGACACTTGAGAGAAAATGTGCAGTCGTAAACCTTCAAGTTCATTCCCAGGGCCCAACTGAGTGGCAATAGGTAGTCACGAGAACTTTTGTGATCAGCAGTCGACAAGAAGGCAGCGGCACTTCGATCCTCCCTACAGAAAACACTAGAAACCCGTCTTAATGCGTACCTCCTTCCTTTAAAAGCTGCACTAATTTTTTGAGAGAAAGATCAGCAATCGGCTTATTTTCACTCGGGGCCGATAGGTGGCATCTATGATAGGAAATAAGCAACCTGCATTGATCGGTTGCATCTGAGCAGCTCTTTCTCCTTCTCAGTTGAGTAGGAGCTACTATCATGACATGTGTAACACCCAGTTACATACATGAGTGAGCCGGCTCTATTGACAGCTTTTCGAGGCCAAATGAAGTACCACGAAGTTGAAACACGCATGCTGCGCACAGTGGTCTAATTCTACCACTCAAATTAATCGCTTATATTGATCACTTATATGCTAAGAGGGAGTTTGTTCTGATCCCCATTGAGGGCCTGTCAGCTAGGCACCGAAAAGGTACCACAGCTGAACGATTATTATTTGTTGTTCTGATTTCCCGGAAGATACTCTCCTGGTGGGAAGGATACCTTACGGACTGGAAATTCCTTAACCTCTAGCAATGAATTGGCATTCTTCAAAATGAGTAACAATGAACCAGAAATCTTCAATTTTTGGTCTTCAACCTGCTCTTCTGATGAGCAGTTGTTTGGAGACAAGTTACTGGATTTGTCTTGTGGGATATGCATGACACACACCACTACTGCGAACGGGGGATGTTAGCCCAAATGGGTAATTTTCCATAAAGAAAGTCTGGTTAGCTAAAAAACAAGGATCTCGGATTTGTGGAACGGAAAAACGGTTTGTCACTAACCGGCGATGCGTACGAAGGGAAACGGGTAGGACGAGCTACTCGCCTGAGAGTATCGAAATCGATAAGTCCAATCTCTCGGGAAAGTCTATACTGGCAGTCCCTGTAAGCCGGGAGACTGATCACAAAAGAGGGGGAGCCCACTTTTCGAAGAGCTTACGTATACCACCAGCAAGAATTAAACATGTTTACAACTTGAAAGCAGTACAAATAAACGAGTGGCGTGAGAAAAAGAGCCAACCGCCAAGGTAAGCTCGCACTCTAGCTGGCAGACTTAAATACAGGACGGTCTTAGACTTACTTCAACAGTAAAACTAGCAGGCTTTGATATATTCGGGGTCAGATTAGTTGCTGCAGACTTCGGTTGGATGAGTTGGTTGCATAATACCGTATCGATATAGTACCCCGCTATAATCAGTGAAGTTGAAAAAGTACACTTAACTTGCTTGAGGAGATAGTGCGCCCTGGAAGCATAGTAGTATGGGATAGACCAGTATTGATATGTGCAAGGCATCACACCTAGAAGTACCTGTCGCCTAACGTGTCTAGATTGCATTAGTCCTCCAGCCAGAAGATCAAACAACATACGTGATCAGATATAAACTAGTTAGTCCCTGTTTGGGTGTATATTAAAGGCTACGCAATAACTCTACACTCTGGCGACTGTAAGCGAAAGTAGGTAGCAGGTAGATATACGTAGCAGTGCGCAAGTAGATCTAGCAATGTGGAGTCGTATTTTGTCTGGTGCACCTAAGCGTCGTAGGGTATCTGGCCACAATCTGAGTAGGCAGATATTATTCCCGCTTTTCCTCACACGTAGGACCGGTAGACAAGCGCTTATCCTAATTGATCGTTAGCTTTTCCAGCATACATTCAACACTCAGACCTACCTGACCCGATATAATATTGTGAGTTCGGAGCACTGTTAAGTAAACGGCGAAACACGGTGCGAAAATCTGGTTTGGCTTTGTTACTGAACGCTCAGTGATGACTAAAAAGAACCAGAATCTGCTTACAGGTTGTCACAATGCTTCTTATCCACCAAAAAGGGGTGCAAAAAAGCAGGTTCTGCGAAAGACATCGGTACACATCACAATACAGCATCACAAGCAAAGGACTGGCGGGGTGTGGAATGGAGGGAAGGCGGTCGAGCTCAAAAGCGCAGCGGCAGACACAAAAACCAAAAAGGACATGCTTTAGTGAATTCGTTCGACGCTAACTCCGTAGCATCAGTTTCTGTCTCTTCCGTTCCAGATCCCTTTCCAGCTCGAGGGCATCTTCTTGAGCAGCAATGCGAGCACTAAAATTGAGGTAGAAAGAAAAAGAGAAAGGGTGGGATGAAACCTAACGAGACAGAGGAACCGGACCGATAAAGACGAACGATTTTCAGTGTCCGGGGCCACCATCGAATCACGCACATGCCATGTTAGGCCACTTGTTGACCTGACCAGTAAAGGCTTAGCATCATGCCGACCTTTTATCTATATATATGCACCATCTCAAGGTATGAAAACAAAAGCTGATGTACAAGCGCGAATATTTTCGGTTAGAACTGCCGAAGTATAGTAGCGAAGTTGATTAATTGTACAGACGTAACACACTATACACAAGGTTGCTGAAAACACTCAAATAGCCCACGATAGGTTTTGCCCTTTTTGGGGCTCGTCAGGTAGACGCAGTCCCCTCAACCTTAAGTTCGACTTGAACCCAAATTGCAGCAAAGTAGCGAAATACACTCATTTGCAAAGCAATTAAGTTTTCACGGGAAAGTCAAATGAATCTCTCGTTTATGGTGCTCTTTTTCAACCGGACGTACCGCACTAGGCTGCTCATATCTCAGTTGGTGCGATACGCCAGTGTAAACGTCAATGTTCAGCGTTCATCATACCACTTAACGCGGTAGAAATTTAGTGTTGAACATCCAACCAACCCCTCAAGCCATCGGACAGCTTTCGTCAACCCCCGACACCTACGGCGCCGCCGTGGCTTCAGTTTATCCGTCAGGGTGAGAGTTCACACTACAGCAGTGTGATCCATAATGCTTTATAGACCAGAGGTGTGACCTATACGCGCAGAGGACACACGAAGGATGTCAGTTTGACTATCGGTGTCTGCGAACGATTGGTCCGGTCTGGTGTGAACATCGGATAGGTAATGCTAAGGTATGCCAAATAGTTTTAGGAAGGGGAACTCTCTCTCAAGATAACTGAATTCCTCACGCTTCACGGGCTACCCTGGTACCTCGCATGCCAGGAGACAGTCTGGCTCGCAGAGTTCTCGCCCAGACATTTACTTAGTAGAAGCGATCGAAAGATGGACAGTATGTGACCTGAAGATGAACTATGAAAACACTGGCCAGTAGACTTGGTGGTGCGACATCTGCCGCCCCCCTGGATGGGAGATTCGGCAGTCCATTCACCATTGATCAATGATACTGGCAGACATGGTTTCATCATACAGTCAGTAGAGCTCGCGCATCAAAGCCATCACCTCCAATGCTTGGCTAAATATCCCAGTCTCTCATTTTCTGGCTACTGAAGCTGTAGCAACTGGAACTAACGTAACCTTGAAACCTAGTTTATGGCTAATGAACTGAATTAAACAAGACCGATGGCTCCGAAACAGGCGGAAAAGGCGGCAACGGAGCTCTACATCAAAACAAATTGAGAGGTTCATAGAAGTGGAATCAAGTTAAAAATAGAGTCGTCATTACATACGTATAGCCAACCCGATGAAAGAACTGTCCGAACCATTGCGGATCGCCTACAGATTGGATCGTGCAAGTAATTTCATACGGTCGGCCGAGAAATACCGATAAAAAAGATGTATCATCTGCAGCTTCGAAAAATTAGCTAACGAACACAAGCAGTGGTTGTGTAGACCTCTATTTCCCCAGGTATTTTGAAATTTCCGCTCGGATTGTGCCAAAACGAATGCAGTTTAATTCTGGTCTGCATATATCATGCAGAGAAGGGTAAACCCGCTCGTCAAAGCTTTTTTCTGTAACCTTATGAGTAGTGTGTTCGGTATGCCCATGTTACATTGTTCTTATGGCAGCAGCATGATCTCGGCAGCAATTTTCGGATGAGGTGCATATCAGCGACAGGAGGGCTTTGTGAAGACCTGTCAAGTAGTCAAAAGGTTATCATGCTTTTTACGCGATTGAGTGAAACAGAATGTTTTAGGAGCCTTAATAGGTAATCGAAAACAACGCCTCAGTAGTAAATATCAATACTTAATCGCCATGACTGTTCGTCTGGCTCCATGCTTGTACGTGGGCTGAGATACCGCCAAGGTGTCCTAACCCAAACAGGAGGACGACTAGGGCCTTCGATAGGAGTCTTCAGCTCAAAAGCGTGACCGCAAAGCAGCGATGTTCGGAACACTACGAACACAGTGGCCCAATCTGTAGGGCAAGAAGACTGTGGTTGTCAGAACACTATCCATTGACCAACCTGACAGAAGACTTTGTGGGTGCAGTGTGGGTATGCTCGAGGTTGGTGAGGTGCTTAAATCGTCGTATTAGGATAGGATACCATATGCTGGAGACGAACCAACTGGGCTTTTGAATTTTGGAACTTTTGAACGAAATTTTTCATCCCCGTGACAGCCATAAAAACTAGCGGAGATTTTACTGTTGGACATGAGGTACAATACCGCTTTTCTTAAACTTTCCTTCAGACTGAGGATAAAACAACTAGGTCCATTATGTAGTGCTTTCAGTCAGCCTCCGAATAAGGTATTCGCAACAGGAAGTTATGGTACACTCCTAGAAGAACGTCAAATTAGACGACAGGGATGCATCGGTGTGCAAAGCATCCCAAAAATAGACTGAAAAGTCTGGTAAGTGGCGGAATAAAGCATGCCTGTATAGAAACTAGATTCATACATAAGCTATAGAATACAAGCAGGATCGAACCTATGGTGATGTAGAGAAGGATGAAAAATGAAAAATATCACAAAAATAATGTTTCAAACATGTTGTTCATACAAGTTTATCAGCTAACCTTCACTGAATAACCAAGCTCCGAGGGATCCGGACTTGATAGCGAAAAATTCATCAATGGCGTGTGTGTGGTTGAGTAATCATGCTGTGTTACTACTGACAGCTCGGTCCTGATTAGACTTTATAGGGACATGCGCCGAACAACTCCGGGCACACGTGATACTAGAGTGACCTTAACTACCAAACAAGGGACCAGCATACGTTCGTTCTTGTCCTGTTATCTCGAGGATCACGTGGACCATACGGCCCCTTACTTACAACTCATGAGCCTTAATGGCTTTGCTATCTAATAATTCGATATATCAATCCGTATTATTAGGTGCAAACCTCATTGCGACAGTTTTCAGAGCCTGAATTTCGACATGAAGGTAGTTTAGCTATTTGGAATCGAATAACAATTGTAAGGTTGCTACCAACAACCCCACAACAACAATACCTTCAACAGGCTACATGGACGAAATAAGTCCTAAATCGTACCAATAAAAAAGATACATAATGCGGCCGCTAACTGATGACATTCTGAAGGAGTATCCTGCTCCTTTTAGGTGGGGGAGACGCCTGCGAGTCAGGACTTCGTGGTGCGACACATCCGATCGTACCATCAGAACTAACCTGTGAACAGTGGATGTAGAAACACCGAAATTCCATACAGTGTGGAGCAGTTAGCTGTTTTATACGTCTGTGCAGAGTTGTCTTGTCAACCAATCAGCTCTACACAGCGGCTGAAACTGTTGGTTGTAGTACGGTGAAAATTCGGTTTGTTTGTTCTGATGTTAAGTTACAAGGTATTGCCTACAAGAATAAACTAACGGTGTTTTCCTATGCATTGTAGATTGTTCTTTTAATGTGTCTCGCAAGGATCGCCGTTGACAGCCCGTTATAGCCATAACGGTCATCCCGAAGGTCAAAAACTTTCCAACCATTGATTCCCGTTTCTTACACAAGCAAGCCAATCATGCGTGGTAACCTATTTGGACTGAGACAATAGATCGATCGCCAATCGAATGTGCAACAACTAGGTAACTTGGCGATCGAGAAACCCATATCCGAAAAAGCAAACATCAAGAATAGTATTCCTATGGACAAGGAATTTCAAGCAAAATGAAACGAGGACTTGTGTTGTAGCAGCTTCAAACTATAAAATGGGATTCTACGAACGGAATGACTGAGCAAAATTCATGAATTCGTGAAAAGAGCTCGAGCGTGGCTAAGAAAAAATCTAGATACTTTGTTATTGAAACAGACAGACGAGAGAAACAAGTTGTTTCCTTTTATATTGCCAAGATGCTAGTGGGCTTGGGCTTACTCGGACCAATCACAATTCGGCTTCGGCCCATTAAATTGTGACCCTTCAGTTAGTTAGATGAAGCGAGAGAGACAGAGAGCGGAAGCGGTCATCGACATTGCTGACGCCTATCATGAGTGAGTTAAACGGTGATCGACACCAGCTAAATAAAGTCCCGTGACCCTCCAGAAAAAGTTGACAGATGGCGATTCTGTAGAACAAATTAGTGTTAATTTAGCCTTTTACGTTGTTAGCGTGCTTTCAACGGCGTAAGGAAGAAGAACGTTCCTTACTACCGCATCGTCCAAGTTGTGATATAATATCTGTTTATCCTGAATCTGTGATTAGATTCCCGCGCATGACCTAGTGCACTTGCATAGCTGCTATGCCACCCGAAGGAAGATAATGCCAGGTTGCTCCAGCCTGGAAGGGAGTAGTCGAGATACAGAGGTTGCATTCGAAAAATGGACCTTCCGGTCTGTAAGTTAGCGCCGTAACCAGTGAGCTGTCTTGAGCTGATGAGCCTGTTTTGTACCTACTCTGCAACCGCTCCGCCTAGGATACTCAACTGTTCAACATATCGTCGAAGGTAGTTGTCCACCGAATTTCACGCATATTTTAATTTATCATGCCAGTGCTCGGTATCTAACATCATTTTGGACTTGCGGATGCACGCACGGCATCTACGCGTGGACACTCGCAGTTGACGTATTTTAGAGGTGTTTGTTGAGGATGAAACGGCACGATCATGAGGCCTAGATGGAGCGATCGGAGTGTAACAGGTATACATATTTCCCCGTTCAAAGTATCTCCCTCCTGCCCTGACGCGATCACTGTGCATAACCCACATCAAAGCTAGGACACATTCGACTCGAGTTTCGCTGTTATGAAAGTTAACCAGTGGTGCATGTCCTTAGCCATACGGGAATTTGAACTCCCACCTATCTAACAGATGAGAAGAGCTCGTCACCAATTCTGTATCAGCACATGCTGGATGCACCTGGTTTAACACATCAGCAGGAGAGTGTGTGGCCAGTTCGATACAACTGTCCCGGTTGGTACCTCAGCTGTTATGACTATCCGGTGTGGTCAAGGCCCCGCACTGTTTTAGAACTCTGATAATAGTGCGACTTGAGCCCAATGATTTGATGGACTACGCCAGCAAAGGACGATGACCGTTCGAAAGGGAGTAGTTATCATGAATTCGACAAACCCCGCATCTGCTCGTAAGTAAATACATTGCTCAACTGCATCCGGTCGATTCAATCAATTTAATTTATCAGCTATAAACCAGGTACCATAGGCACACTTGTTTCAGCTGCTACAGTTTAGTAAGTGGAAGAGTGTGGGACATACAGCCAAGCCTTGGAGGCGATGGTATGTTCAGTTAGTTCGGGAACTGGGTAGCTACGAATGCACTGAAAGCAACAGCTTTGATGTACGAGAACCAACGACTGCGCGATTGGACAACTTCTGCCAGTGTCATTAATCTTTGGTGAGTTGAATCTCGAGGTGCCCACCAAGGAGGCGGAATTTGTGGACCCGAAAGAGTCTACTGGTAAGTGTTTGCACACTTCGTTGCCGGATCATACACTGTACAACTCTCGGTTGCCTCCACTCAGGACAGGGCTGGGCGAAAATAGCTCTGCGATGCAGATGGTCTTCTGGCATGGGGAACATGTCATAACCAACATAACCTATGAAGTATGAGCAAAACATCTACCGGAGGACAGTTCCTTTTTCATGAAAGTATCTGCCGTACTCTAGCATTACTGATCCTACGTTCCCACCAGACCCGAAAATGCTTCAGAAACCTCGATAACCAGACATTAGCAGCTTTCGCATGTGCGCGTAGAGGCCACGTCTCCGATTCGACTAGGGGCGTGCGGGGAGGCGTCAATTAATGATGGTGAATGAATTAAGCGCTGTGAGGATGAGCCACCTCCAGGTTACAAAACCGAAGAATAAGGTTTGGTTGAGGTACCCCACCTTGAGACTTTGACTCAAAAATTTGACCCACAAGGTAGTGGGAGGATGCGGGGTTTTGTTCGGAGACCCTGCCCCTAGCCTCTGACTCTAAAGTCTGAACCGCGAGACGGCGGTTGTTAGGGTTTTCTTGTGGGACTCTTTACGAGGCCAAGGACTCGATAGTTTGACTCGCCTAGATGCAGGGAGCTGCCATAGGACGCAGGAAGTAGGGTATTATTGTCTCACTTCTAATGCAGCTGCGCACATCAGGTGCCTTTTGGGCAGCACCAGACCCTTTGGTTCTAAAACTATTTCGACCGTATTGAATAATGCTCCGGCGGTCACGGTCAACCGCTGAACGATCGGAATGTGCGGTTTTTGGGGCACACCCTTTCTAATCCGTCCTTCCTCAGGGTAAGACACTGTCGCTGCTTCTGTAAATATGGGCATAGTGGTCTCCTGGGGGAAACACCTTACTGTCTTCACACTCCTATCGCGGAGGACGGTACGAATTTACCCGCAAACAGCCTCGCAATACGATTACTCGCAGCACTGAGACTCACTGTTCTTCGTCGGGCTTCCCCATAGGCCTTTCTGGCGTGTTTGAACCCTTAGTAATTGAGTTCCAGCCAACATACCCCACAGAACCATTGCAGCACAGAATCCCGACCACCACAAGTAGACAGTTTTAGGCCGGGCAATGAACTCATTACACCGGATGAGTTCATGGAAATATGGTGCGGTAAACAAGATGTGGTTTTTGTAGTTGATCATCAGACAGCTACAACATAAACATCTAGATGATTGTCAAGCTAAACTAAACATCGAGTGCAGTAAGCCTAGATTCCTCGCCGCGAATACAAAGCACCTTAAACGAACCGGTCAGTAAATGTGAAATTTATCAGTGGATTGATGAACGAAATACCAAGCGTTCCAGGATGGACCGAAAAACCTTTGCCTTATTACTTTCAATCAGGGGGCGATTTCAGTCAGTCGGGAAACGCGATCGCCACCAGTCATGAAAACCGATTTCTGTTAGTTTATGGATGTTCAGTTCAATCCAAGGTGTATTAATGCTACCAACTAACGACCTTGACAAGTGAACGTATCATGTGGAGTATTCTTGTGAATTGGTAGAAGCGCATTATGTGCGAAGCGTTATTAAGAGCGCGTGAGTCCCTTGATTTGCTCCGCTGCCGCTCCCTCTAGAATATTCAATACATCGCCGGAGACGGCTTTCCAGCGAGCATCACATCGATTGTGATTTACCACACACAAGAATCCTAGAACATCATCTGCATGCTGAAATGGCGTGAAATGCCAACAGGTCTAACTGATCAGCTAACTGATAGTTGCCCCAGGACCGAGACCGATATTCGTGACGTCCATGGACTCAATGAATGCTACTCCAGCGCCACAATTACAGCGATCTCGGACATCATGGGTTGTAGTCTCGGTTGCGCAAGATAATAAAATGTTCTTCCTGTCGACGAGACAACCTTGGGGTCACTGTGTTGGCCGTCGTAATCCTCCTCGAAATAACAGATCCCAGGGTACCAAGGAGAACCCAATTTCTGACCCTCAACTGGTTCTTTTACTATCCAAGAGAAAGCACCACACTGGAACTACCAGGTGTCCTGTGTCCCATTTTTTCGGTCAAACCGATTACGTCATAAACACAGCCATTATAATATCTTACCACATCAGCGAACTCCTTTTGCTTGGGCCTGGTTAAACTTACCCTTACTTCAGTGTATTCTCAAAGTTGGATATGTCAACTATTGTCGAGCCTGTGCGGGACTGTCATTATGAATGTAGCACCAACGTAAATCATCTAACCACACGACAAAATGACGAAGAGTTACCGTTACACATTAAGTAATCTAAATAATTCTGCCTCACTGGTTTGGCATGCATTTCATACCTGCAAAGCGTAGAATGCTGCTACAAGACTGAGGGCTCGAACCCTAACCTCATGCTTGCGGGTGACCCAACTGAGGTAGTGGACGAACTCGTCTACCAGGGCAGCTGCATCGGCCCCATTTGTCTAGTCAAAGGCGGCACTTTCGTCTCGTTTGAGAGGGCCAAAGCAGTTTTTGTGAACCTGCATCACCTTTGGTGCAGGCGTAAAATCAATTTTAAAAAATCGTTCAGCTGTAGCACCCTTTCGGTGCCTAGCTGCCATGCCGACATAAGGAGGCACGAGAGCTGGGATATTGCAGGCTGCCTAAGCCTAGACAGGAGCAGTCGAGATGCTGAGGTTAATTCCGAACTAGGGACCTTCCAGTCCGTAAGGTGGTGCCTTAACCACTGAGTTATCTCGAGCATGTAACATCTGTTTGTCTGCTAAGGGTCGAGTTTATAATGGTGCGGTACACTTCATACCGTTATATGGGTCAGAAACCTGGCCTCTATGCACTGACGACGTTAAAAAACCTTCAGTATTTGACAATCGGTGCCTTCGGAGCATTGAGCGAGTTTGGTGATAACATGGATGAGTGATGCTGAAGCACGTTGCATGGTTTTCAGAATAGACCACAAACGACAGATTGGGTTGTGCTGGCTTGGTCATGTGATTCGTATATCAACCGACCGAATTCCTAGAGTACCCATTTTCACACAACTACGCAAGGTGGAAACGAGCCAGAAGTCAAGCAATGACTTGGTGACTTGGCAGCGAAATGTAAAAGCCATGATGAAAAGCCATTACCAGCAAACTCAACTGTGCTATGCCGTTTCGATGTGATTCGTAAATCAACCGACCGAATTCCTAGAGTACCCATTTTCACACAACTACGCAAGGTGGAAACGAGCCAGAAGTCAAGCAATGACTTGGTGACTTGGCAGCGAAATGTAAAAGCCATGATGAAAAGCCATTACCAGCAAACTCAACTGTGCTAGTCACTGCCGTTTCGCTGGATGGGGACTTTTAGATAGGATACATCGATGGTTAGAGACATTATCAGAAAGAGCCCAGTCGAGCCATGAATAACGCTCGTGCATCAAAGTTATTGCCTTCAACGCATAGCCCTCCTCCCGTTTTTTTCAACGAGAAGTCTACTGATACCCTTGTATTTAGGCACCAATTATATCCAACACCTCCAGTGCGGAGCTATCCAACCCTATTTCCTCAAGTCATCGAAGAAAACGTGGTAACTATACCCACTGCATAACAAATACGCTATTTTCACAGCTGAATATGATGATGACTACCAGTGTAGTTCAGCGGAAACAGCGTAGGTGCTGGGACACCTCCAAATATCGAGTCCCATGTGTTACATTGTTCTCTGTTCCAGCATTACTCCGTTCTATTCGTATAGCAATTGCGACGCGTTCTCTCTCACTGCACGCACCTAGCGCTAGATTATCTGCTAAGTCCTGTTCCAACGCAATCGGGATTTGATGGGTACTACATAAGTAGTGCTTGTGGTTTCAGTCTTCCAAGATGACAGTTGATATACGAATGAGTGACCAAAGTATTTCTGTTACATTGTTCTCTGTTCCAGCATTACTCCGTTCTATTCGTATAGCAATTGCGACGCGTTCTCTCTCACTGCACGCACCTAGCGCTAGATTATCTGCTAAGTCCTGTTCCAACGCAATCGGGATTTGATGGGTACTACATAAGTAGTGCTTGTGGTTTCAGTCTTCCAAGATGACAGTTGATATACGAATGAGTGACCCAAAGTATTTCCATTTTTGGAGTAAATCGGTAAGTTGGGGGATTAAGACGTCTCCTGGTCAAGTCTGGGGAAGTTAGTTCTTCGCGGAGAGGGAATTCGGCGCCTTGAGATTATCTCCGAGGCGCGGACTTCCCCTCTTGGAACGCTTCCAAGTTGGGAGGAATATCCACTAGTGTGCGATAGATTTGAGGACAAGCCAATTTGTTCTTGCCTTCCAGTGCTACCCTGTAACATCTAAATTTCTTTCAAGAGAATAATTCCTCATCAGTGAAAACCAGCGCGCTAGGTGGGTGGTCGCAGCGACCGGATAGCACGTAACTGTCTTACAACCTCGATTTATAAGAACTTCGTTGGAACAAGCTACTTGACGCGAAATACCCAATCTTGGACTAATTGCCGACTTTTCGAGAGGGCAACCCACCAAAAAGACTACATTGGCCGTTTCCTTCGGACGAAGGCGACTGTACTTTGGAGTCACAAGGGATTCTTTATCTCTAGCTTCTCGGTAACGGAAAGAATCTGATACCAAAGACTGTTCGCTGAATGTCCAATCAGCGAACTGCCCGCTGGACACCTTCTGAGTAAGTAGCCTAACCGAGATTTTTCCAACCATCAGTGAAAAGATGTTTAGAACAAGACCTTGTGGAGATGTATGACAGCTCACCTGCGTTTTTCTTCTTTCTCAATTTCCCGGTAATTTGCTTCCATGCTGCGAAGGTCGTCGAAGGGATTTACTTCTTTGTATTTACGGGGGTCAAAACGCAAGGCTTTATGAACGTCCCGGATAACACGTGCGTATTCTTTCGATTCAACTGCTTCGCTGTCATCGATGAAACTATCGTCGCTTTCGTAATCATCTTCGCTGTAACTGTAGTCCCCTTCATCAAGGGTGCCAGGTGGTTTGATCCCGAGCTGAGCAGCTATCCCTCGAGCTGGATAAACAGGCATTGGACGAGAAGCTGGAGGTCTCTTCAGAGAGGGGCTTGGAGATACCGCCCTCCGGCTGGCAACAGCGACAACCCCATTCGGTTTCTTGATGCTATTTACAGTAACAGGCCTCTTAGCCTGGTCTTCCCGAGAGTTAGTGTTACTAGTCGCGTTGAGCTTCAAAGTTTGGTGATCGGACAACTTTTTGGTACTCATTTGGGGTTTTTGTATAGTTGGAGTCTGTGAGGAGTTGACCATTTTAGAGGTAAGGGGAACCGATGAAGAGCGGGGATTCTTAGTGTTCGATGAAGGGACAGGGGCGACTTTCTGGCGATCAGACGAAACCCGCGGCTCGGTCAATCCGGTACGTGGTATATTTGAACCTAGCTGCATCGCAATGGCGCTTCTGGATGACATACTAGTCGGTTTCTGAGGCTTTTTGGCTTGTACTACTCGGTCTGAGGAGTTGGGGCTTGTGGGGTGAGAAGGGCGTTTCTGCAATTGCCCTCGAACTTTGCTTAGCGTCTTAGCCGGGGGAGGGACCACCGTACTATTGCATTCGGCCGTGCCGGATGGCAAGGATATACGGTTAGGGTAATCCGTATCTGAACATTTTTGTACAAATGGAGGTCGAGATGTGGGATGCTTGCTCAGTGGTTCAGCGGCGGGCTGTTTCGGGTCATAGGATACACCCTTTGGATCACTTTTTACGGAGTTGTCCGAAGATCGGTAACCAGGGTCTGCAGAACAAGGTATGAGATCGTCAAAGGCTTTCCGTTTGATCTGTTGTGTCCCAACATTCTTCTTGGCCAGTTCAAGCAGTTCAGTAAATGACGGTTTTACTTTCGTTGCCTTTTTATTCACGGAAGTCGTTTCACTAGGTCGGGGAGCACAGTCAGGAACAGGCGCCCTTGCGGTATCCAGTTTCTTTACCAATTCGCCTTTTACCGAAACCGAAATCCTTTTGGACGGATTTGATTGACACTCATTTTTCCCACATTCAGCTTTTGAGAGAGTCAATGGGCGGGCTGAATCACCACTGGGGGTGATTCTTGAGACAACCTTAGGTGAATCCTCCTTTTTCTCTCGAGCCGGATAACAAACAGAAGGTACAGAACACCTTGCACTGGCCAGCTCTTTGAACCGCTCCTGTTTTTTAACTTTCGCAAGTTCTTCGAGTTGTTTGATCTGGAATGGGAAAAATACGTGACTAACTTACGTGACTAACTTACCTCCTTATCTCGTTTCTGCTGGTTCTTATAAGCCAGGGCCAGCAATCCCCGGAACTCCATCGAACCGCGTGAAATGTAGTATGTAAAAAGTACTAAGCTCGTCGCCAATCCAAATACACGGTACTGGCTGAAAACGAGGAAGGCACTGTCAAAAACGAAGTTTAAAGGCACACAGCTGCTACCCAACCCATAAGAGGCACAATAGATGAAAGGTTGGCAAGATACGTCCACAAAGAGCGATTCCGAAACAGGATCGCCTGGATATTGGTTTGACTGAAATCAATAGAAATCAGTTCCTGGGATATCAAGGCTAAAAAACTCCCGGAACTTCTCCGCACCATTGATTAGAAAAGTGCGTTTGGACAAATTCGTCCCCATTCTTAACAAGATACCTAGAAGGCTACTGGTAATTAAGACGGACAGATAAGCACAGATTTGATCTAGTCATCTGAACATTGGACAAAGTTGTTAGGAAGGTCTCAGAACGTGAAAAAGGGGAAATAAAGATACCCCTTTACAAAATTCTAACAATGCAACCACTTCACGGAAGTATGACCGATGGAGAAGCACCGCAAGTCCTACCTCCTCATCGCTGCACGACAGTGCTGACCATAGTGTGATAGCTGTTGCACATGGGCTAAAAACAGCTCTGGTGCACGTACCACCATGAATTCATGCTTGCGGTACAACCCAATCACCTCCATACAAAAACTGTGCCTCTGATAGGACCGCAGCATTTATGGAGGCACGGCAACAATTTATTCTGGCCGCAACCACAATTCAACCCGCCACCAGGTGAAATTGAGTGTCCGCACCTATCAAAAAGTTTTGTAGAGCCAAGACGTCTGAATGGAAGATGCGAGAAAATGCTGGAAGCGTCGGTAAGCTGCTCCATTTGACTCGTCCGACTGGTCCTCGAAAGCCTACTGTCAGCGAAATTATCAGAAACCAAAATGGCTCCCTGATATCCGGCAAAGCGGACCGTCTGGACCGGTGTGCACAGTACTTTGAACAGAAATTCAGTCGGCCACCTGCCTTCAATAAGGAATCCTGGCATCAAGTAGGGAGAACGGTTGTGAATGTGTGCCCCTTTCAACCACAATCATTTCAGCGTATATCTCCACTCAAGCGTCATCGTACTGCTGGACCTGACGACCTTCCACCGCTCCGTCCAAGAATGGCGGTGGATTCCACAGTCCGTTCCTGTCTAGCGTATTTAACCCTATCAGGAGGAAAAAGATCGTCCCAGGCAGCTGTAGTGAATCGATAATAATGCCCATTTTCAAAAAGGGTACTTGCAGTGAATGTAGTAATCACAAGGGTGTTAGCTTGACTGCCACTGTAACAAGGCCTCTGGCGTGGCTGATGCTTGGTCTTACGACGACACGCGAAACTTTGACCGGGTAGAGGTTGTACTGACCAATTGTTCACGCTGTCAAGCGTGAGATCAACGCCATATATACAGATGACCCGCAATCTTTGTGTTCCTTGACTTCAAGCGTGCGTTCGATTCTGTCGCTCGCTCAGTGCATAGGAGGGTATGCTCTAGAAGTGTCCGAACATAATCCGGTCTCCATATTCGCATACTTCGGGGTTTTAAAAGTGTATGCTCCCCGACAACTTCACCACGAAAAGTAGTGTCTAACAGCAATGCGGTCTCTTTTTCAGTACACCTTCGTCATTGATTAAGTAATGAGGCGGACCCTGGAAGCTGTTCAAACCTTCGGAGTTCAAATCGTTACTGGTGAGAACCTTTTTAGTCTGGAGCACGCAGACGATGTGGTCATCAAGCTCTGTTGAATAAACCGACCACCATCATATCGTCTTTCGGCATGCGTCTTGCACCTTCAAAGTGCAAGGTCGTCCTCCGGAACGTGGAAAAATCGTCCAACTGTAGCACCCTATCGAAGCCTGATCGCCATGCCACCAGAGGGAAGTACGAGGGCTCGGATACTCCCAGGTTGCCCAAGCTTAGACAGGGAAAGTCGGGTCGAGGGAGAGGTCGAGTTCGAACCACGGACCTTCCGGTCATTAAATTAGCGCTCTAACCCACTGAGCCATCCAGCCCATTTCAAAAACTAAGTTCGTAAATGAATCCCTTGCAGTTCTGGGAGAGCCACTGGACGCTTTGGAAAGCTTTACATATCTCGGTAGTTGCATTGGCTGTCGGAAGTGTGTATGATGAAGTCAGTGCACGAATCTCAAAGGCCACATCCTAATTTGTCACAAGTGTTTGATGGGATATGGAGCACGGTGACAACCATATTGTTAGGCAGAATTCCACACGAATCCCGCTTTACCGCTCGCACCTAGGTACTGCTACAATGGAAAAGCCTGTCCCGCACAAGATTGGCCAAAATTCACGGATTGCTATGCAGGATCGAGGATTTCGCCCAGGATTCTCGGATCGGTTTTGTTCTTGTCGTTTAGCAACTGTCGTTTACCTGAAAGGCACAAGTGAGAAAAGGGTGTAGCACTGCTTTTTGAGTTCTCAGCGTTGGTAGTATGCTTGCCAGAGCGAGGACTCGCATGAATAAGTGTCTAATAGTGCTTTGAATTGGGCTCCAGATGGAGCATGGACAACCGTCGGAGGAAAGTTATTCCACGCAGCTGATAATCGAAATGAGGAAAAATTTTGCCTAATCAATGTATGCGCTCTGAGCTTGCAAATCCCTTTGCCATCCCTTCGCCGGAGAATAGTAAGTCGAGCCTATTCTCACTCGGAATGATATGTGTGATAGAAACGCCTTGATCCAGTGTAGGATTTTCCCTCGAATCTCATAAGACTCGAGTTTGTGGAGCAGCCGGACGTGTGGGACTCGATCAAATGCTTTTGAGACGTCGAAAAATATGACATCCGATAAGAGTCCTTCGTCCTTGGCTTGGCTTAAGGTGTCCATAAACACGAGCATGGTTGTCACGCAAGAGCGGTTTGGGAGAAATCCGTGTGAGCTGGAGATATCAGGTTGCTGGAAGTAAGGTGATCTAGGATAGCTCGATTCACAATGCGTTCCATCACCTGGCACGGCACGCTAGTGAGGCTTATAGGCCTGTAGCTGCCAGGCGACAGTTCGTCAAGTGACTGACGAAACACCAGGTGTAGATGATTTGCCAGTGTGGAAGACGTTTCTTTCAGGATCCTTGGATGGACCTCGTCGGGCCCCAACGCGCAGGATGGGTTGATCTGGTGCAAGAGTTGACGAAAGTCCTCCACCGTGAAAACCAAGTCGGTTAGAGGCTGTTCGTAGTTTCTCCTTGACAAGAGTGGATGTGACGAGGAGGCTGGGATTGAATATAGACCTGCATAGTGTTCTTTGTAAACCTCTGATACCACTGTTGGGCCACTCGTCGGTTTTCCGTTCCTGTCCCTCAAGGAGAACGCGGATGGACTGTTTCTGCGGCGATGTCTCATGTATTTGAACAGCACATTTCTGTTTTTCCTGACGAGTTCCAGAATGGTGGCTTGCTTTCATAGGTTCCATAGGCGGAATTCTGGTTTACAGCGGTTCTGCATCTTACGAAATGCCAGCTCATCTTCTGTCTCTTCTCTTTATCAACTTTTTGAAAAAAAGTTGGAACCACTTTCCCAGGAGTCACCGAATCATTTAAGTAGCCTGCGGCTCATCCGACTGCGCGCCGGTTTTTTTGGGACGAACATCGCGACAGCCTCGTGAACCTTTCCGACAATGATCTTATCTAGATCTTTCACTG
Source organism: Opisthorchis viverrini (assembly GCF_000715545.1). Taxonomy (NCBI): domain Eukaryota; kingdom Metazoa; phylum Platyhelminthes; class Trematoda; order Opisthorchiida; family Opisthorchiidae; genus Opisthorchis; species Opisthorchis viverrini. The sequence goes on from NW_008751961.1 coordinate 158,567, forward strand.
AAGGTGGTCCCAGTTTAACTTGTTCAAGAATGATGCGCATTCATGAAAAGTCTGCGCGGCAGAAGTTTCGAATCCATGTTTGAGGTTCGGGATTTCCGGCTCAGTAGTCGGTTAAATAAAAGATCAGCACACAGTGGTGGCCATGTCCCAGTGAAGCGTTAATTATCACCTGATCAACGAAGGGTCTTTCGTTGCTCAAGGGTTCGTATGAGGAACTGGTCATCCTCAGCGGGGGACTCGAGGGGCTACGGCAGACCACACCGAGAGGGGATTTTTCGTTTGCGGGTTTTCTCGCTCCGTGAGATCCCGATCCGCTTGGGCCTTTTAGCTTTGGGTCAAGGAGATTTTTCCCCGTGGGCGGAAATTTCGACCACTGTTGCTTGTAGCTCGTTCAGCACCGCCTTTTGACGACCAGATTTGCTGTCGACCAAACACTGGGAGCAAACTTTCGTCTTTCTGCTATGTCAAATGGTACAGTAGCTCTACACTGACCTTGAGGGGACAAAGGAAAGTTAATACAATTGTATTTATGGGATAATAGCAGTGTTCCCCAAGGTAGTACCAGGAGCTCCGTGGGGGGAGAGAGGCATCGAGTCAAAGATGCTCGATCCGGATTGGCTGGCATTCTGACCAATCAGGGCATGCCTTCGTTTTGCCCGTGTCCTTCAGGTGGCAGGTTCGTCCAAATGATGTGACGTTCTGTTATTATGGATGGCTGGCTTCCGGACACCTCCCTTTTGAGAAGGCCTTTAAACAGACTGCTGTTTTGAAATCCTCTGTGACAATTCACGGAGGTGCTGTCGCATGTCGGTCCGTCCCTGGGGCCGCGGGCATGCCCATCTGGGATCTGGTACCCTTATATTCGGAGGTATATCATGGCTGCCCGGTGTCCCATGCAACATGGTCTCTTTACGGAGCTGCAGTCGGTTGTCTGAAGTTGGTTCCCTTGACGTGGCCTTGCTGATGATCTCACTTGTGCATCCTGTTTGACATAGTCGACCCTGCGTCCACCGTGCAGAGGATTCCCAATATCCTCGAATCAGTGGCTGGTCTCTGTGTGACTGTTGTGGAGTTCCTCCTGCCGGCTTCCCTTCCTTGACTTTCCATATGGCAGTAGAATGATCCGCCTGAACCTGCGACTGTAAAGTGAAGGGTTCGGACCGCGAATGAAACGTTGCAGGCTGCCGACAGGATTCATTTAATTGGACTGTCGCTGCCGGAAGCTGAATAGTCGCTGTGTTGCGCATGCTCCATTTTGCCTCCGGCTTGGATGTAACTGTGGCGACCAGTAAACTGTCAGGACGTGGTGTTCTCATTAACGTATCGGAGCCATTAGCCGCTGTTCCGTTACAAACGGCACTGAGGAGTTCATTCAAGAGCTGAAGCTCATTAATCCAGTTTCGGCTCAAGAGATCGAGGCCTGTATAGTTCATGGAGTAGCACGTAGCACTGACTTGAATCCTCTTGAACGTTACGGAACGGTCCAGCTTCCCGGTCAGTGAGAGGCTTTCACCAGATGCATTACCAACGGTGCACCTCGTGGGTTTCACTGGTGGCCTTCCAGTTCCGTTCTAAGCTCTTTTTGAAATCAGAGTGAGGTCAGAACCTGTAACAGGTTGGAGGGTAACTGGTGTGCTATTGATACATAATGTGACGGATTTGCGTCGACCGGGTGACTTCATCCCAAATGTGGTGGTCACGGCCTCTGCTTGCGTCCTTTTGTCGGGTCGGTGTTTGCGTGACCCCTGAAGTGGTTCATGCGGCGTTCTTCTTTGTGGCCTTTTAGAATGCGCTTACTGCACCTGCGGTTCCAATAGGGACAGTGACGTGAAGAATGCTTCCCCCCACAAGGTGTCGGCGGCTTTCTAGGAGTTCGCTCAGAATTTGATTTCCTTTCGAAAATAACCCTCCTAACATATCCGGCTGGGAAAATTTGGAACGTCCAATCATTGCAGCATCAGCCTTGAGATTAATAAGATGCTGGTATTCGATGGTAAGTTTCTGGAGCGTCAAATCTGGATCGTGTTCAACTTGATTTAGTTGCCGGGTCTGAATATCTGCATCGTGTGGCGATTGAAGAGCGATGACGAAGATGAGACACTTAAATTGATCTCCAGTCATGGTGCTGAGCTGAAAGCGCTCGCATTCCCTGGTAACCACACCGGCATAGGGGGTTAAATCTTCACTGTATCGTTTGCTAGTCATGAGACACTGATGACGAATATTGAACAAGGAACTTTGCTCACCGAAAATCTGGGCCAGGATTTTCATAGCATCTGCGAAACCGAGGTCGTGAGGGAGTTTGGGAAGTATGAACTTTGTGGACTGGTTGTGTTCAGCTGTCCCCAGTTTCCGCAGCAACATTCGAAATTCTCATGCCCCATCGAATTGGGGAAAGTCAGTTTGAAACATGTTTTCACGTTTCCTAAACCAACTTTCGGCAGTTCGTCAAGAAACGGCATCGAAATTGAATTCAGTAATCGATCTGGCAGGAGCATCTGTGAAACAATTCGGAGGCCCAACCGTTTTTGTCGCATTCAACGACATACTGAGCATCAGAGGTGCAACAAACATTATTTGTGCTTCTTTGAACTGCTTCTATTATTGCTGTAAAATAAACTGTAGATTCTCCGCCGAAATTGACATCGTGATTCGGGTTGTCGCAAGAAGAAAGTAATCCTGGCATATACTGCCAACCGTTTCCGGCGACGTGCCACTATGCTCCTGTAATATGACTTAAAGATCAAGTACCAGTCCAAACTAGCGTCATACAGGCCGATGTACTGTCGCGACTCATTGAGTTAAGTAGGCCTTAATCGGAAGACACCCTACTCGCAACAATTGCGCGGGAACCGCAGGCTAACCAAGTAGTACCAGAAGCGATTCACATCCTCCCAGTGACCGCTGACACGGTCTGCCAGGGTACCGACTAAGACCATATGCTGCAGAAAGTCATTAAGCACCACCGCAACCGATGGTCGCGTACCTGTCCAAAAGCTGAACTGAGACAACTTCAACCAGCGTGATATACCCCCACTAGCCAACGGATGCCTTTTGTTTTCAGACCGTGTTGTCACCCAAAGGATTTACAACTAAGTGATATACCCCCACTAGCCAACGGATGCCTTTTGTTTTCAGACCGTGTTGTCATCCCAAAGAATTTACAACTAGCTGTCATGAACCAGTTTCATAAAGGGCACTCGGGAACAAACAGGGTGAAAGCCCTTGTTCGGAGTTACGTCTACCGGCCTTTGATGAACTCCCAAACCAAGCAAATCTTAAAATCATGTCTGCAGTGTGCTGAAGCATCCAAGTTGCCCGTGATAACCTACGCACGTGGCCGAGGCCGATCGAACCCTATTCTCGCCTTCACACCGATTATGCAGGTCCAGTGAGTGGTCAACACTTTTTAGTCGTGGTCGGTGATTAGAGTAAATGGCCGAAAATTCTCCCAGTGAACAGCCCCACAACTGCCACTGCAGTCCTGGAACTCTGACGATCGTTTAGTCACTCCGGAACACCAGAGACTAATGTATGAGACGACGGTAGTCAGTTCACGTCATCGGCGTCCGCAAACTTTTGTCGGGAGTGTGGCATAAAACTTTCTCGCTCAGCGCCGCTTCGTCCGCAGTCGAACGGTCGAGCGAAACGCTTCGCTGAAATCTTAAAGCGGGTACTTCAGAAGTCCAGAGTAGAGGGACCAACGGAAGAGATTTTGCAAAGGTCCCTGTTAGCGTATCGGGCGACGCCAAATCCCAACTCGCCTGATGGAGTGTCACCAGCAGGGGCACTGATGCGAAGGAGGCTTCGAGCACCGCACGACACTATTCGGCCACAAAAAGGCAGGCTAGTCACCGTAACACCAGAATGGAGGAGCACTTCAACCGGCATCATGAAGCAACTTGTCGCGAAGGCCGGAGAGCATGGGCTCGTGACTACAGCGGCAGACACCTCCAGTGGACCTCAGGACTCATCGTTTGCCGGCGGGGCAGTGCCCAACGAGATTCAAGCTAGTCCAGCCAGGAAATACACTACACGAACCGCATCCGGTCAACAGGTACACAGACCTTGCCCACAGGACCGAGTGAGTTGTATCTAGAAATCCATCTGGACACATTTGATCTCAGCATCATTCAAGAAAATAAATCAGCTGCTTCGACTGAGGCCCAGGCTGAGTGGGGAGTACAACCGCGACGCTGAACAGACAGGATCCGCAAGCCAGTGAGGCCAGTGCAAGCAAACCCTCTGCTTCGAAGCTTCGTCGACAAACTTCAAGCGGAGGTGCTCAAAGGAATTCCCCACGGATTCCCCTTAATCGCTCATAGTCATGTGCTGCTTTGGCCGTCGCCAGTTTCGTCTTGCTGAATTGTAGTGCAACTCTGTACCGGCCACTTGGCTTCCTGCTCCGCCCACTATGGTTTATCAGAGCAAAGTAGCCCTACGCAGACAGTTTTGGAGACAAAGGGAAGTTATTACAGCTGTATTTATAGGGTAATCGCAGAGTGTTCCAAAAGGATCTCCAGAATCCCCGTGAGGGGGTGAGAAGCGTCGAGTCAAAGATGCTCGATCCAGATTGGCTGGCATTCTGACCAATCAGGGCATGCCTTCGTTTTGCCCGTAACCTGCAGGTGACACACTCGTCCAAATGATGTGATTTTCGGTTGTTAGGGGCAGTCGGGCTCCGGACACTTAGTGGGGAGGCAGCTGGCGCGGAAAACCGGGTCAGGAGAGTTAGCTGGACGGCTTACCTGGTCGTCCCGTAAACTAGTGCATTTGAAGTGCCACCAGGCAGGTGCTGCAGGCGCAGCATTGCATTCCGCGTCTTACATTCGATGAACAGCCATTACGCCCACATGCATTGTGGTCCATCAATGCAAACATCGAGCGGCCTGTATTGATTAGTCTCATGATTTAGGCTGGGTGCAGATTAGGAACAGTGAAAAAGGCTCTGTTTGAGCAAAGCTTGGCCAACAGGTTTTTCACCGTTGACACTGGGGGGACATAGTAAAAAGATTTTCAAGCTCAGAGCGAACATATTCGTTAGGCAATAATTTTTCTCCTTTCGGGTGGTAGCTGCGTGGAATGACCTTCCTCCGACGGCTGTCTACGCTCCCTCTAGAATCCAGTTCAAGGCACTACTAGACATTCATTTATGTGGATCCTCGCGCTGGCAAGCATACTGCCCCAGCTGAGAACATCAAGAGCAGTGCTTCACCCTTTGTTCACTTGAGCCTTTCAGGTAAGCGACAACCGCTGAATGACGACAACAAAACGGCCCCGGGAAACTGGGGCGAAAGCCTCGATCCTGTGCATCAATCCGTGAATCCGTGAACAGATGTTTTCAGGAAAATGTTCTGTTAGAAGGAGAAAAATCAACAAACGACAGTGCGAACTCCCTAAACAGATTGAACGATGAAAGAATTATTTCACAGAGTTCCGCGAGGCAGTAACAGAACGAATTTTAAACGTGCCGCACTATGGTTTGCTGTGTTTAGAATGCATGCCTCTCTGGCATCAACGCGAGCTTCGTTGTTCGAAGGCCTGGACCCAACAGCTAGCCATTACCCAGCATTGGACGAATGCCGGTTGGCGATGGTCCATTCAGAAGGCGTCAGAATTTCCAGGTTGTCGCTGCTTACCCTATATATATATGATTTGCTCTCGATTTCGTTTTGAATGATAATATACGTTTTGAAACTTTGGTGGTTATTTTGACGTGAACGCTAGTTTGGGAGACCCAGACCAAGAAGTAAGCTGACAAAAATACCATTACTTCATAAAGTAACAGTGAAAAAGACAGACGACAAAGCAGTTGGGCTCTATTCATCCAAAATTTTGGCGTTGCGTGCTGAAACCGGAAAACTTGATTTGACGAGGGAGGATGAAGCCCTCTGAGAAAACGGAACAAAGATACATTTAATCCCACTGCGACGAATGCCTGTATAAGTTCGTTTCGTAATTGATTGATGCCAAACACCCTTTTTTGTGAAGAAAACGATGTCGGGTCCGTTGTTGTGTAAAAAGGGGTGCTCAACATCGTAGTTTCCGAAGCAGAGTAGTCAGGTATTTCGGGCTTGATAAACGAATCAGTATGAGGCTCCGATTGCTGATATTTGGTTACCGGAGCACACTCAATCTGTGAAACGACAGGTGAAGTAATCAGACCATTTTTCCTACGCCGCCGGGGTGTTGGACATATATGTGTACAGTGTTGCGCTCCAAAAGCACAATCTCTCCAAATACGGAATCATGCCTCGAAGATCGTGTATTGGCGAAACCAACCAGAGGGGCAACGCGTCTTTTCTACCTAATGTTCATCTAACTTAGTTGGTTTTCCGTTACCTAACCGTTGCTCTTTAGCTAAGTTTTTGTTCGGCAGAAGAAACGTTTTACATTTCTTTGCTAACGTCCCAACTGTGCCTGATTGGCCAACAGGTAAATTTTGCTTCGACAGTCTCTTTTTCGACCGATATGTACTGCATCTCTGAAACACGCATGCAAGACCTCCAACCCGGTCGTTTATCCTAACCCAATCGGCACGTATCTAGCTTTCTCGCACTTTGCTCTTCCCATATCTGGTTTTCACGATGCACTGGCTACTGGAATCTACGGCGTAATCGTTGTGCCTAGTTCCAGGGTTCGATTAGACAGTCATCTCCGCGCTGTCTGAATGACTAGACCAATGAAAAATGCACCGCGAAGCGGTCCACTGTTTGATTTTGTGTTGGTATACGTTCTGACAAACGGCGGCTCGGAGGCAGGGAGAAACACCTATAGAAATTTGTGGTTATTCTGGTCAAATAGACGCGCAGGTATCGTGATTCTGGCAGTTGATACAAATGCTCGGGTTGGCACATTAAGTCGTGGGGAAGCCCTTCTTGGCGGCTGATTCAGTGTTGACGCTCACCTCGCACATAATTAGCAAAGGAGTTTCAATTATGTGCTGAACACAATCTATTTCTAGCAAGCACCAATTTTCGGCAAAAAGGCAATTGTGGTAGCGCAAGCAGATCCAGCAAACCCCAAATAACGGTGGATAGAAAAACCTCAAAAACGGAGAAGGCATGCGAAATGTGGTACAACGCAACCTGTTCCAAATAATCCTGCTAAGTGGTTTTAAAAAGGTGGATGTCATTGAAACGATATCCGACAAGGAGATGAGGATGAGATTGCAATCCTCTTACAGAAATATCGTCTTGAATGATGGGCTGAACACTTCAAGAACACTTCGGTTCAGTGTGTAGTGTCCGGGTCTTTAGTTTACCCAGACACAGGCCACGGGATGTGAATATATAACAACTTGCCAGTTTTTGCCACCCTCAGGTAACCATAATTCGAGGCATGCAAGCCGGTCTATTCTCACACAGGAGTTAGCTGAAGTGAAGTGATGAATGAAACTGAATAAAACTTGTTATTCCGGTCATGCTGGGGCTTCAAAGGCCATGAAACGACAATTGCTGGGAACCCGATGAAGTACAGGCATTCGGGGGGGGGGCGACAGCATCAACAATACTTGTCATCATCAACATCAGCGGCAGCTGTGAGAACCGTGTACTTGTCGTACAGTGGTTGGGTGGGGGAAGGCTCGGTGGTTGGCGCGAATTTTTCTGACCGGAGGGTCCGCGGTTCAAACCCAACCTCTGTCTCTCGACTTCCTCTCTAAGCTTGGGCAGCCTGACGTTAACCCAGCCCCTGTGCTTAATTCCGGTGGCAAGACAGCTGGCCGTCTGTGGGGTGCCACAGCTGAACGTTTCTTCCCACAGTGTTTCTAGCTGCTACAGATTCGTTCAGAAGACGGTTTGGGAGGATGTGGTAAGCAGCTGAACACTGGAGGTGAAAGCTGATATAATTGTTGTGCTGCCAATGAACTTTGAATTGCAGAGATTGAGAAGGGAGCTATACAATGAAAACGATAGCTTTAATTGAAGGAGCGACTGGGCCATGTATTATTTAGTCTCTAGCAATTGATTTGGCCCGCCTCGGATTCCTCATCCAGGCAATGACCAGCGCAGGTGAATTTGCTGGTAATGGTTCTCATACCTCGCTTATAAGTCATCATTTGAAATCCCCTGCCTTTTCTCTCCTCTCCGGGTGGCTGTGCGAACGGAATCTTTTGAGGAAGTCGTTCGAATGGCATACAGAGGACATGGTCGAACCACCGCGAGTTATAGAGTGTGGTCAGTCCATGTATCGTGGGTGAGTTTTTCTTCCTAGAACCATCCGACATGCCATAGCATTGCTTATCCGTTACTTCCAGCATACTAAGGCGATGCTCCGGAGTCGCCGATGTTCCGACTCCGAAAGTTTTCGACGTCGTCAACGCGCAGCGGCCAGGTTTTTGATCCGCGTCTTATTGTGGAGTGTAATCCAATGTTTCAAATCAGACCATCGACAGATAAACTGAAGTCAAACCCACGACATAGGTGACGTGGTTTCGTGAAAGCTGCTCTGACTTTTAACAACTGTGGCACAAATGTCACGGGATTGGGGCTCTGGCAAACACAAAACGATAATTAAATCCCACAGAGTCTCACAGTATCATGTAGCCTCTTGCGAATGAGAGGATCATTGCAACCACTATGAGAGCATCTAGCGAGTAGACGCTGCGCTGACCGAATGTTCACGCTGTCAAGCGTGAGATCAACGCCATATATACAGATGACCCGCAATCTTTGTGTTCCTTGACTTCAAGCGTGCGTTCGATTCTGTCGCTCGCTCAGTGCATAGGAGGGTATGCTCTAGAAGTGTCCGAACATAATCCGGTCTCCATATTCGCATACTTCGGGGTTTTAAAAGTGTATGCTCCCCGACAACTTCACCACGAAAAGTAGTGTCTAACAGCAATGCGGTCTCTTTTTCAGTACACCTTCGTCATTGATTAAGTAATGAGGCGGACCCTGGAAGCTGTTCAAACCTTCGGAGTTCAAATCGTTACTGGTGAGAACCTTTTTAGTCTGGAGCACGCAGACGATGTGGTCATCAAGCTCTGTTGAATAAACCGACCACCATCATATCGTCTTTCGGCATGCGTCTTGCACCTTCAAAGTGCAAGGTCGTCCTCCGGAACGTGGAAAAATCGTCCAACTGTAGCACCCTATCGAAGCCTGATCGCCATGCCACCAGAGGGAAGTACGAGGGCTCGGATACTCCCAGGTTGCCCAAGCTTAGACAGGGAAAGTCGGGTCGAGGGAGAGGTCGAGTTCGAACCACGGACCTTCCGGTCATTAAATTAGCGCTCTAACCCACTGAGCCATCCAGCCCATTTCAAAAACTAAGTTCGTAAATGAATCCCTTGCAGTTCTGGGAGAGCCACTGGACGCTTTGGAAAGCTTTACATATCTCGGTAGTTGCATTGGCTGTCGGAAGTGTGTATGATGAAGTCAGTGCACGAATCTCAAAGGCCACATCCTAATTTGTCACAAGTGTTTGATGGGATATGGAGCACGGTGACAACCATATTGTTAGGCAGAATTCCACACGAATCCCGCTTTACCGCTCGCACCTAGGTACTGCTACAATGGAAAAGCCTGTCCCGCACAAGATTGGCCAAAGTTTCGGTATGCTTGGGGCATCAAGGCTATGTTTGATTGGTTGAAAATAGGGACCTTTCAGCCAATCAATTGACAGTACTCACGTCGAATCGAGTGTTGTACCGGCATGCGCTCTATAAACGGCGCTCTGTGCAAATGGTTTTGAGCTTACTTTGAGTGTTACTATGCTTTGTGCATTTCCGCTGGTTGTTGTAGTCGGGAATGCTAGCTTTGTTGGCTCAAATAACGGTTGATGCTACTATTCTTACGAAGCCTTTCATGAAACGGATTTCTCCCAAACCGTTCTTGCGTAACAAACATGCTCGTGTTTATGGACAGCTTAACCCAAGCCCGGAACGAAGGACTCATATCGGATGCCATATTTTTCGACTTCTCAAAAGCATTTGATAGGGTCCCACACGTCCCGCTGCTCCACAAACTCGAGTCTTACGGGATTCAAGGGAAAATCCTTCGCTGGATCAAGGCGGTCCTATCAGACAGGTCATTCCGAGTGAGAATAGGCTCAACACGTCCCACACTTTGAGTGTTACTATGCTTTGTGCATTTCCGCTGGTTGTTGTAGTCGGGAATGCTAGCTTTGTTGGCTCAAATAACGGTTGATGCTACTATTCCTACGAAGCCTTTCATGAAACGGATTTCTCCCAAACCGTTCTTGCGTAACAAACATGCTCGTGTTTATGGACAGCTTAACCCAAGCCAAGGACGAAGGACTCATATCGGATGCCATATTTTTCGACTTCTCAAAAGCATTTGATAGGGTCCCACACGTCCCGCTGCTCCACAAACTCGAGTCTTACGGGATTCAAGGGAAAATCCTTCGCTGGATCAAGGCGTTCCTATCAGACAGGTCATTCCGAGTGAGAATAGGCTCAACCTATTCCTCTCCAGCGCCGGTCTCCATTGGAGTTCCTCAAGGCTCCGTCTTGGGACCACTCCTGTTTCTGATCTACGTCAACGACCTCCCAGACGTTCTTGCGAGTCCATGTTTACTTTTTGCGGACGACTTGAAATCCTGGAGTTCCAATGCCAGCGCCCTCCAAATGGATGTAGACGCTGCCAAGCAGTGGTCGTTGGACTGGCACCTTCCTCTGAATGATGAAAAGTGCGTCCATGTGTCGTTTGGAGGGGATTCAGCGAATGCCTTTGTTATGCATGGTGAAAAGGGACCAGAAAACATCATGAGGATAGATGCCAAAAAAGATTTAGGCATCTGGGTCTCCTCAAACTTGTCCTTCGCACTACACCATGAGAAATCGGCCCAAAAGGCATTCGCCGTTTTACGGATGATCCGACGTACCTTCTCCCGTATTACTCGCATGGACTTCCAAATACTCTATGGGGCCTACGTCAGACCGCTCCTGGAGTACGCCAACCAAGTTGTCTACTCAGGACGTACGAAAGACGTTACCCTCATTGAGCGTGTCCAGCGGGCCGCTACGAGAATGGTTGCCGGCCTCAAATCCATGGACTACGAAACACGTCTGGCGACGCTTGCTCTCTTTCCCCTGGAGTACCGTCGCCTCCGAGGGGACCTAATTCTTACCTACGCCTTGTTTGAACAAAGCTTGGCAAACAGGTTTTTTGCCGTTGACCCAGCAAACACCCGGCGGAGACATAGTAAGAAAATCTTCAAGCTCAGGGCACACACATCCGTTAGACAAAACTTTTTTTCATTTCGGGTAGTAGCTGCGTGGAATGACCTTCCTCCGACGGTTGTACACGCTCCTTCTCGAACCCAATTTAAAGCACTATTAGACATTTATTTATGCGAATCCTCGCGCTGGCGAGCATACTGCCCCGCGCTGAGAACATAAAGAGCAGTGCTACACCCTTTTTTCACTTGTGCCTTTCAGGTGAACGACAGCCACTGACCGACAAGAACAAAACCGACCCGGGAAACTTGGGCAAAAGCCTCGATCCTGTGTATCAATCCGTGAAAAAAACCCTTCATAGGTCACAAAAATGAAATATCGGAAAGTTGTCGTAATAGTGATTTTCTCAGATAACCAATAAAGGTTAGGAAAAGTCCGTAATTGTTCGTGTTTGTTATTCTGTTGAGAGACCGGGTTGAAGCGTCTTTATTAGACTGGATACCCGCCGGCGGTTACGTTTGCGCGGTTTGGTTAGCAATCTGTGAGTGAAGATCGAGAAGGTGAGGTCCATCCCCCTGTTTATTGTCTGTTTACGTCCCAGCGAACTGTAGATTTAGATCTGCAGAGGACAATTTCTATGGCGCTGTAGATGCTCTTTCAAAACAGACTAAAGTCTTTGACGTCGATATGATTACTGGTGAAATAAACTCCCTTGTGAGTAGACTAAGCGCTGCTATGGCCCAATCGGGTGGTCAACTTGGTTTGGGTACGAGACACATGGACAACCCACCATTAGCTGCAACTGTGTGCAGATAGGAGACTGTTCCCCACAGTACCGATTCCAGCAGCGGTAGAAATTGACTACGTGGCCCAAACCACCGAATGAACGAATCTGAATAGACCATAGCCACCAGTTTCTGTTGGCGAGGATCGACTTTTGCCTGTCGCTCCTGGAATGCCTTGGTGGGCTGGGACCGTACACTCGTCCTCTACTGCTTTTTATTGCCCATTTTGGACCTACGCAACATGCGCACACTTCGCGTAGCCATTGAAAAGCTATGGGACCCAGAAGTCCAACAAACCCATTAGAGCGGGCTTCTCCAACGCCTGCAGACTGACCCGTTGTCAGATGTGAGCGATAGCTGGATATATCGAAAACCTCATTGGCACTTCTATTTGATACCAGTGTGTATTGTTTGTCTATTGTTGTCACTGATGATAGTGATGATGGTGGCACAACTCATCCGAGCTCATCCAAACACTGGATCTCTTATAAACCCATGACTTTGCTGGCGACAGATTCCTCCTGACCTCAACTGTAACTCATTTTGATCCATCATGCAATGATGGATTCTTGCAGAGAGAAATTTGGCGAATCCGAGAGACCGAAGAAATGGACGATGCGAAAGGTGCTGGGAACATCCAATACCCACTGTGGTTGATTCGTTCGGCTGGTTCTCTGGAGCCTGTAAGGGGAACAATCAGGGAAGAAAATGCGTATGGTATCCAGCAATGGAAAACGTTCGGATGAATGGGCACAATGCTTTGGGCGACAGCTCAAAGTAGTCCAGTCTGGACTACTAGCCTTCAACAGAAGGATGGCGCGTGAATACGGAACCCCCTGTAGTCTCAGAGGTGTCCGAGTATATATCCTATTCGAGAGTCATTTTAACGCTAGTTCTGACACCTTTTCACCCTTCTCAGATGACCGGGTTCGGTGTGCAATGGTGCACATTTTCAAAATGGGTACTTGCAGTGAATGTAGCAACCTCAGAGGTGTTTGTTTGACTCCCGTTGTAACAAGGCCTCTGCGTCACTGATGCTTCGTCATACGACGGCACGCGTAAATTTGACCCGTGAGCATCAAGCGGGATTCCGACCGGGTAGAGGCTGCGTTGACCAAATGTTCAAACTGTCAACTGTGAGATCAACGCCATATATACAGATGACCCACAGTCTTCATGTTCCTTGACTTCAAGCGTGCGCTCAATTCTGGCGATTGATCAGTGCTGGTAACCTCATTTGCTCATCAAGCGATGCTCGATAACTTTTTCAACATAATGCTTTTATTGTATCTAGGTAATTTGGGGTTTTGGTAGTGTATTTTGGGCTCTCTAAAAGCATTCCCATAAAATTAATGTCGGACGAGAATATTCACTCTCCGTTGTTGATCTATGGCAGTATGATTGTTCAACACTGACATTGGGCTTCTGCTAATGGTGATAATAAAGACTCTTTCAACTTCGTCAATGATGAACTAATGAGGTGAACGATAGGTAGTCTTCAATATCTTAGTGGTCAAAGAGTTACTGATGATAACCTCGTTGATTTCGAGCATTCATATGACATCGTCTTCATGTTTGATGAGGAAGGTAGGGCGCAAGGTTTGTTTGATAAACTGACCATCACCGTACCGTTTTTCGTCATGTGCCTGGCGTCTTCAAACCACCAAGTCTTGCTTCAGAAATCGCAGTCTATGAGCCAATCCCTTGCAACTTAAGGAAGTTGTGGGGAGTTTTACATACCACGGTAGTTGTATTGGCGGATCTCAATGTTTGAATCACATATGCCATTTGGTGTCAAAAAGGCATATTGCTGGGTTTCCGGGATCGCATTGATCGGGCTACGGTAAGGGTTGTGCTGTTGTACGGTTGCGAGGCAGCCTATGGAGACAGATGATGTGGACGTCTTCAGGTTTTAGACCACAGGTGTCTCAAGCGTTGCTGGTATCGGACGACATAAACGAAATGGTAACGAGATAATTGGAAAACGGGTATTTGGTTGTGCAGTAGGTATTTCAGTCGTGGAAATATATTACAACACTAACTACAGTGGCTCCACCATATGCCGAAACGAGTATTTCTTTCCTGCCTGACGCGAACTGCAAGGTGGACAAATTACGGTTCATCATCCTGGACGGACCCCCATGACCCCCTGCGCTTGGCTGGGGCGTTGCAAGAAACGGCGGCTGATCGATATAAGTGGTGTTCGTGCTGTCTGTTTCCTTCCAGGTCGTCTGATTGAGCCCTTGGAGTTGTATGGACATCAGCTTGCTTACGATAGACCAGAATAAGGTCCATCATCACCTACTACCTTCTCTTCTCACTTTAAATAAACTTCGTGGTTGGACGGCCGCGGGGCACCAACGTCGTGACTGATATTGCTGCCTTTCTTGACTATGATGGCCTAACTTCATACCGGTTAGGATGGTCATGAAAATTTCGGAATGTTTCTAACGAAATCAGGAACGTTCCAATATCTAACTCCGTGTCCATCCACAACAAACCTACGCAACTTATCATCATTGCCTGAAAAAAGTCTAAATCTTTTAGCTGTGGCACCCTTGTGGTGCCTAACTGCTATGCGACCCTAAGGTTGCACGAGGGATGGGATACTGCCACGTTGCTGAAGCCTAGATAGAGGTAGTCGAGAGGCAGAGGTCGGGTTCGAATCACGGACCTTTTGGTCAGTAAATTCGCGCTCTAACCACTTGGTCTATCTCGCCCCCATCATTGCCTTATACACCTCACAAAACGGTGCCGGAGTTGCCGGCTCCCTAATGTTTGCTGAAAACCTGTGATACGAATCTCCCGTGCATTGATCGCACGAATAAGAATGACTAGTCCTTGTGTCTGCGGTTAGAAAATTCTATGGTCGGCACATAATGTTTTGCGGTAGTCACAGGCCATTATAGCCAGCCATCGCCATTGTCCGTACCGCTCAGCCCTCAATGATGGGTCACAACTAAGTTTTGGCGCGCAGGTGCGTTGTCAAGTTTAATAGCTGATTTCACAGCTACAACAGCAAATGATGATTTGTCCTCTCACCACAGATTAAGTTGATTGACATGTGTTGCGCACATCTATGCGGTAACCTCGACTGACGGCAGATGCAGTTCGGGCTGAATCAGCTAAATATCCATCATTAGAGCGTATGATGTGTTATCTTCATGACGGCTGGCTTACGGTGGATGTTGAAAGTAACAGGTGATATAATCACAGCCACATGTTATACCTGGAACACTGCATGTGGTGTTTCTGAGCCTGTACGCGGAAGCCACTGGATCTCAGAATGTTCGCTATCACCCAACGATATGAGACGCTCTATCCTTCCGCTCTCAGAACACTATGCGGCTACACGACTGATTAAACAACAGCTCGAGCGTGTGTGGATAGAGGAGTGGTGGAACCAGAAAGTTCAACATGGAAGAGGCCAGTTAGCCGGGAATGCACTGTAACTGTTCCAGGCAAGGTGGGCCCAAGTAGTTAGAGCTCGAATCTACTGACCGGAAAGTCCGTGGTACGAACCCAACCTCTGCCTCTCGACTCCCCCTGTCTAGGCTTGGGCAATCTGGGAGTATCTCAGCCCTCATGCTTCCTTCGGGTGGAATGGTATCCAGGCACCAAAGGTGTGATACAGCCGAACGATTTATGATTCCTAACAAGCGATACATACACTTATTTGCATACGAATTTGGTTTTCACTGGAGACTCACCTTAATCTTGGCTGAATCCCTCGTTTATGATGACTTTGCGTGAGTGAATTACTCAAAGACAGTGTTTGAAATCTATTACATAATAAAGTCCAGTATCTAGATCTCTGGATGGAATATTTTCGAGAACGGTCTAATTGGTCCTTTATACCTAGTCTTTTATTCAACTCACCCATTTTGTTCCGTCGTCTTTGGGTTTAGATGCCCCACCAGCTTCTTAAGTACTAATATGCCCTTTCTTGAATCGCCATAGGTCTGTTGGGTCAAGTGAACTCCTCTCAGCGTTGTTCAAATATGGATAAAATATTTGCGTTCCGTTTTGATTAGTTTGTTCGTACGTTTTTTTTGGAACAAGGATATGTTCCATAGAACTCGGTCGTACTCGTGTTCAGAAATCAACCTGAATCAACAATTTTAATCATACTGCTATTAGCCCGAAGCCCGTCGTAACACAGCTACTGGTTTCTCTTATATTGCGGCGCTCATTTTCTACATGTGATATGCCGGTCCAAGGACTTTAAGCAGGATTCAGGATTTCGGTTTACATTGTACCAGGTGCCTAGGCTGCGCCGCGGGTACCGCTGACCAACAAGCGCGGTTCTCCTGGGCTTCAAAGGAGCCTTCGACATTTCGGACGGACTGATTCTTCCAAATATTCTTCATTGAAGATGCTAACATTCTTCGTGCCATGTATTTCCATATCCCCGCTCGGGTCAGGGTGTACAACAAAGAGCTCGAGATAGCTCAATGGGTAAGGTGCAACTTACTAGCCGAAGGTCTGTAATTCGAACCCAATCTAGGTATGTCGACTTCCCCTGTCTAGGCTTGAGCAACCTGACGGTATCTCAGCCATCGTACTTCCTTCAGGTGGCCTCGAAGCTGAGCATCGAATCGGTGTTGCAACTAAGTATTGTTTACCATTATTATGAACTGTTTAAAAGCCACACAACCAGTGGATTTTCCCAGGTCCTTTCCATCTTTCTCCTTTATCCGGCTTTGTCATTAGCAATGCGAACAGTGTTCATCAGCTGGCGTCAGAAGCGGATTTTGCTGATAGAAAGGTGCAGTGCATACTAGACAACCGTAGTTGTGAGACTTGCCCTTCCGATCCGAGTACCCGAAGCGTCTTCGTAGTATAGCGAAAGTGAGCTGCCTGCAGCTAGTCTGCAATGACGGTGTTTAGGCGAGTCCTTTGTAAAGACTTCGATTTGTTAGAGCAGCAGATGAATCTTACCGGGTCAAGGTGGTTGGGATATGTAGTGTGCACGTGTAACCGTCGTATACCCAAGAAAACGTCTTCTTTTCCAAACGATTTTGGGCAAAACGTTCGCGGAGAACAGCCTATGATATGACAACGTGAGGCAAAGGCGGTTGCATTCAAAATGCGTGCCGCGGGATCTCCACTCCTCCATGGTCTTGACCCAGTTGATTTCCTTGCGCGACATGGCATGCAACCGATTCCAGTAGTGCGCATGCTGGACGGTCTAGCTAAAGTTAGCCTCTCGTTGTGCGCCAAGCTTCTGTCAGATGTGGTCCACAATGGATGCTTGGTCAATCCACCTGATAGCTTCTTAATTCGACACAATGCTCAGATGCATTTATTTCAGGGATGTATTCACCATATAGTGGTTTTCCTTAAGGACATCAGACTACCTCACTCCCCCATGGTTATATGGTAGTTAAGCCCTAGTATGTATTACTGGTGTATTGCTGTCAATGGTAATGATGATGTCCTGGTTCGGTTTTGTGTCTGGCTAGCGGCCAGGCTGGCTATTTTTTCATTTGTCTCTCAACTTTGATACATTATTGCTATCCGAAGTTTCCTAGGTGGTAATCTTTTCTGGTGATCGCGTTGTGTTCACTGGGGTTCTGGAAGAAGCCTGTGTGCTGAATAGCCACCGTACGGAATAAAACTAAAAACATCAAGTTCTGCGCTTGGTTTGATGTGTTTATCCAGTCGTGCAACATCAAGGGTAAGGTGAACAACGGAACTCCTCTTCAAGTGCTTGGGTTCCATCGTGTTATCTAATGGGTAAGCGAGGGATGAAATCCAACGGCGTATTAAACACACCTTGTATGCACTCACGCTGAGGAGTAGCGTTATTTGGGGAAGTGAGGATACCGGTTTATGCATTCCGTTCTCAAAGTACCTTAGTGGTTTTGGCACAAACGTACCGAGAGGAAGGTTCGTGATTCGAACCCAACACCGGCATCTCGACTACTCCTGTCTAGATATGGGGAACCTGACAGTATCTCTGCCTTCATGCATCCTTCGGGTGGCATGGTAGCTAGGCCCTGAAACGGTTTTGCAGCCGGACGGTTATTCATTTATCTACTCTGTCCAACGCAGTTTCTCTCTTACGTCGAAACCTGGCCTCTACAAGCAGTAGACCTTCGTAAGTTAGAGGCTTTTTTTTACCTCTATTACCTTCGATGAACAGTGAAAGTAAGCAATTTTTGCATGTCCACAGATGATTGCCTAAACGCCCTCAAGACCCTTGTCCATCTCAGCTCGTTCAACGACGTCGGTACTTGATGAGCGCAAGGACGATTCTGTACTTTTCAAGCAAACCTTTGGCTCTACGCCATTTCAAGAGTGTAGCCTTACCCCCGGGAGATAAATGAAGGCGTCATGGAACGACTTAGTGTCCACCCGGTCGACGGAGTCCGTTAGTAGAAACAACAAGTCCAAACGTCACTGACATACTGTCGTAGCTTATTCCAAGCTTTCATCTGTAGGAAACTATCGGATGAGTGTGGAGGGACGCCGATGGCGCAAGACCTGCCTCGTCGTTCTGTCCATGGGCCATCATAGGTGGGAAATTTCTCGAGCTTTAATTACGCTTTTATACGAGCAAGTCCGACCTATACGCCAGGAAGACATGGAGAGCTGTTACAAAGCTGCCATTTTTCTTGTCCGATTCAGTTGGACAAATCGTCTAATCCCACAAAAATGTCACTTCTTCTTCTTCATCATCATCAAGGAACAGTGCCTACTGTTAGTGCTCTGGTTGTAACGTAATTAGGTTGATTATCAGAAGGTGGCAAGCACTAACAAGTATTTGTTTTACCAGAATGATAAATACAATAGTTAGGTGCACCTGATAAAAATAGGTACAATGCGAAAAGTGAAATGAGCCAAAAAGTGACTCATCGTTTGACGACAACTGCTGAGAGTCCCTGAGTGAAGTTCCGGACGCGGGACTTGCCTCCGTGGAGACTTGTGGAACTCGATTGACTTCCCATCCTGTGTGTGTGTGTTGGACCGAGTTGTATGCCTATTCATGGTGTGCAGTATGGAGATAGGAATGTCCCTTCGTGTTTGATACTCGCACGAACGTGGTTACAAGTTAACCTGATGTGTTAAAGTTCGTAAGCCGGGCGCGTGACACTTGTGGTAGCCGCGTAAACAAAAATGGATGGGAAGTGGTAGTGTACATGTTGTCGGCTAAGTTTGCAAGTGAGGCAGGAATTATCACGTGATTTGAGTGTTTTTGACGCGTGATCTACTGAGTGACTGCTACATTCCACTGTCGTACAACCACAAAGTCCATTTAATTATAATCAAAGCCTTAAAGTGAAAGGAAGGGTGTCTAGGGAGGGAGCTTATGCTGGCCTATCGCAAGCGTTGTGACTTACTTACATCCTCAAGCGTTCAGTCAGACGATCTGCGGGGGGGGGGGAACTGAACACGAACGCCATTACCATGTATTAGCCGCCATTTCTTGCAATGTCTCCAGTCACGAGCGTGAGTGGAGTGGCGGGAATCCTATCCATGTGGGTGGGTCGCACCAAATACACCAAACTCTCCGCAATCTCATACCTCTCTTCAAAGTCCTGGGTTGTCCACATCGCAATTTGCCTCATTCTGAAGGAGGCACGGTGAACAACACTCGTCTCGGCAGGCGATGTTTTGGCATGTGTAGCACGTGACCGGCCCACAGCAACTGGTGGTGCTGGATGTTTTATGCGACTGAAATGCTTTCTGCTCAAGTAGATACCGGTTTCATACTTTTTACGAATCAGTTGATGCCACCCGACGCCAGCAACACTTCAGTGGTCAGAAACATGAAGGGGCCGCATCTCGCACGAAGGTCCGATTCCCGAAACTCTATTATTCGCTAACCTCGCTAATATCGCTTCAGGATGGCCACCGAGCCTGCCGACCAGAACCGCCATCTGTCGATCAGACGTTCAGGCAACCAGCAGCGACGACCGATGGTGCTCAATTGTTCAGGTTTTTCATAAGAGCGATGTCGACTAACAGCTCAACGTCGACCGGACATCCTTGATTCAAGGTCAAAAACAATTTTCGAATATCGCGACAATCCCTGTTATTTTGTAGTCGTTTTTCAGAATAAAGTTGATATGCTCTTCTTTGCTGAGTTTTTTTCTTCACTGAGGTGCAGGGGCCAGGGTTCGCATGCGTTTGCAACAAGCATACACGTACTACCGTCGAGCCCTACGGTATCCAGCTGAAAATTCGGATTAATATCATCGAGTGTTTTTGAATATCTGGGTCTACGGGCTGTACACAGCTGCGGCACTGGAACCGACATTGGGTTAACATTTGAGGAGCTGTGCGTGAACACTAAATATTTGGGACAACCAAGAAGCCGGCACATCTTCGTACACGTCAGTTAGCATGATTTTCCGACCTTTTAGATAGGCGTTCTTGCATTTCCGCCAAGCGACTCATTCAGTCAGTTACAAACTCTGTGCGGGTTACATTGGCTCCAGCTGTACCGGTTTCGTTCATTGAGAATAAGGGAAATGATGGAATAGCAGTAACGCATTAGAGGCGATCGCCAGACAGTTCGCCGACCTTAACTTGTTTCAAAGTTAAGGTAAAACTAATCATGTTTGAAGTCTTTGAATAGGTGGCTTAGGTTGGGTGTTTTTTGAACCCAAGATAGCTCAAATCAAGGTGCCAACTTACCGAGAGGAAATTCCCTGGTCCCAACCCAGCATCCGAGCATCTCGACTGCTTCTGTTTAGGCTTGAGCAACCTGACAGTGTCTCAGCCTTCGTAGTTCTTTCAGCTGGCATGGCAGCTAGGCACCGGAAGAATGTTACGGCTGGACGGTTAAAATTGCCATTATTATTGAGCGTTTAGCCTTTAAAGTGTAACACGCGTTACCTGTGAGGGTTTTAAGGTTTGGAATAATACCCCATGCAGATCAGGTTGTAGAAGTGCTACCACCTGGTTGAGGAATCTGTAGTTTGACTTCACCTTTGAAATTTCGATTGGTTCTGTCAAGCTCCTGACTAAATTTAGCCTTCTTGTTTCTTAGAGGTTTTGCGGCATCAGAATGTTTTCCATCAGTGTTTTTGATCTTTTCCAACTGTTTATCACTAGTAGTGTAGTTCCAGCCTGTTTGGGATATTCCATAACTTATTGATTCTTGGTATTTTTCTTTGCTCCTCAGTTAATTGGATATTTCATCTTCACTTCGATAATTTCTGGTTTCATTTTTTGGCCAATTTACCACACTACCTCAATGGCGTGTACGGTAAGCTACTTGATTTCTCACTGCTTGATTCATTTCTAATTTGCTTCAGTCTTCTGCCCTGCCCACTATTATTAGCTTCACAGACGATGAATTTCACAAAACATGTTTTGCCAGCTTCGACCAGATGCGACGCAAGGGAAAGTTGTGTGATATTACCCTGTTGGTAAGTTCCTTTACCAACGGTTGTTGTTTTCTATCCACTTCTTGCAGTCCGCCGCTTCCAGGCGGTTCGCTGCTCACAAAATTGTTCTGGCCGCTACCATACCGTTCTTCAATGGCATGTTTCTGAGTAATATGGCGGAGGTGAACAAAACTGAAATCCCTATGCTTGGATTGGATGCTAGGTTAGTGCATCATGCGAACTGTTCTCAATCTATCCTCCATGTTCTTTCAGCGCGCTTGAGGCGTTTGTCAGTTTTGCTTACACAGGCTCCATCCAAATAACTCCATACAATGTACAATCTTTGTTGATCGGAGCAAGCTTTCTTCAGTTGACAAGCATTCGGAATATTTGCTGCCGATACATAGGAGAGAGGTGAGTGAGTGAATGTTACCATAATCAGATATGGCAACATCAGTGTTGGCCTCGCTGCCGTGCAGCCACAAAGCCCGTTTGATTGTATTTAAGGCCTCAAAGTGAAATAAAAAGGAGTGGACAATAGAGGGGCCCGGTGCTAATCATTTTCCGAGCATTCTGATAATCTGAAATGAGTGCTGTTAGGTGAGTAAATACGCGAGTGAGCGGGCAGATAGTTAAGTATGTGTATCAATGGCAAAACACACCATACCAAAGACGTTATCCTTCTGTGTAAACTCCACTCCTCACCATTTGATGCCACAGGAGTTATCGATTTTGTGAATTGAAATTGAATAACTTAGTTGTTTCTGTACACAGTGTGTGTAAAACAATCTTTTCATCGTCTGGAAATATCTTCTGCAATGAAAAATAAAGTCTACACGTAATACACTACTCATAAGGTTGTTGGAAACTCTTCTAAAGCTTACGACCGTTTTCGCCCTTTTAAAAAAGACATAAACGAGGGATTCAGCTGGGTTCCAGATGAGTCTCCCGTCATCCTGTCTTGGTTGATGAGGACCACATACGAGGTTGATTGAGTCTCAAATGCAGCGACCTAGGTTCTTAGTGTGCGTCCCCGTGTAGTCCTTCGCTGCTGAATTTTTGTTTAAAAAGGTACCAAACAAAATCGACGTACCTCTCTTCAACGGTAGTATGCTCTTCTGTTTGTTCCAGGTTATCACCTTCAACCGTCCTCACCGTCCGGTCTTTTGCTCTGAGCTTTATGTGCAACAATTTGCTCTTGGCATGTGAAAACTACATCTTTGATCACTTTGATGCTGTGTCACAAACTGACGCGTTTCTATCCCTCGATGGAGCAGAGTTGATGACGCTTTTAGAATCAGACGACTTATGCGTGGCCAGTGAGGAGAATTTGTTTCAAACGGTTATGAAATGGGTCGAGCATGAGGACAAGGACGAGAAAAATGGAGACTGTACGAGCGCACTTGACTTACTCCCTTCAGCCTTCGAAACACAGTCGTTGCCGTTCCCTGGTTTTGAATATGGTGTTTCGCAAAGTGAATGTGTTAGCTTGCCGTCAACCTGGTCTGACCTCAAACGACCGCTTCCTTTCGGTTTTGAACCACCGAATTCGACTGCGTCCAGCAACCTACATGTCGCCAAAGATGTCCGATCACGAATAGACCTACTCCCAGAATTGCTGAAGCGAATACGGTTGCCTCTTATCCCAGCCCATTATATTTCCACTGTGATCTCCAAGCACAGACTGATTCGTGAAAGTATACACTGCAGGTAAGTTGGGTGACTTTTGTGTTACTTAGTGAAGGTGTACGAAGTTTAAGTTTGTGTTGTTACCATGTAGTGCTTTACACCTTTCCGTAGGATTACTGCTTCCTTCTGATTACACCGTGGAATCAAGGGTTCTGTTTATGGACCTTAACATTCCTTTGTTTCGAATTTGGGGATCTCGGCAGGATCACCACCCTCCGCAAAGCCGCAAATGCAGAGGACTGTTGCTCTAAGTTCTTCTCAGTGATATCCACTAGTAGCGCTAACAGTCAGTCACCGAGTTGCATAACTACCTGGTGATGGTACTCGGTTTCTGAGCAGACAAACATAGTTCATGGTTTGGGGACCGGAGAACTCAATTCTAAAGGCTACCGGGACACCCAAAAATCAGAGGACAAGTCGGGCAACAGGCCAAGGTCGATCTGGGCAAGTAGACCCCATATCAATCCACACAAGCATAATAATCACGCACTTCACTCAGCATATCTGGATTGTTGATGAAACGTTTGAAATCGAATTGCCCAGCTTACCGAACAAACCAACGGCCATCATTTCTGAGCCTCTCCAGGCCACACGATACTCTACTGGCTTCCATTGTCACTCCGCCGGGGGAGTAACGTCTTGCGTTTACTGACACTAACCCTATCCACCTATGTAAAGACATCAGGATGTTGAACCTTGTCGAATGTTTCGTTAGTCGGTCCACATTAGGAAATCGTATGCTCTGTAACATCGTAATCCAGCTAAGCCGTTTTGCCGTTCCAGTTTTAAGCTTCTTTAAGAAACATGCTGACCTTTAATCATATCCATCTGTAAATCTAGGGCGAAGGGTGCAATGCCTATTTTGCAAACCTGTTAACGATGTCCTAATTCAGAGAGTAATTATACTTGGTTACGATTTGCTCCGGGCTGTTTCTATTTACCGTACTCCATACTAGGAGAGCCATCCTTTTACATACCTTTAAAATGATTGCATCATCGTTAGATTAACATGATAACTCCCAGAGAGTGCGGGAATCCTCAATCTTCTCGTCAGTACTGGACAAGTTTCTAGCAGCCGGGACCGATAAACTGTTCACTTTTTGTATCACCGTCATTGTTGGCAGCAACACCAAGGAGAACACTGGTGCTTCACAACCGCGCAAACATGCCAGTTTGATTAAAGCCTTACAAGAAAAAATGGGACAGAGTAAGAGACTTAGAGCTAACCAGCCACAAGTATCTGAGGTGACTACACCATTGCAGCTGAAGGGAATATTGATAGCTCAGGCTGTAATGATGGTAGTTGGTTTGTTCACTGCAGCCAACCTACGAAGCTCAGGGAACAAACCAATGGCCATCGTGACTAAACCTTCAACACTGAATGAGACAACCTGGGTAGAACCTGACAATCAGTGTTCTGTTAGCCACCATATTGTTTAATGTCTCCAGCCGGACGCAAGGAGCGTCACGTTTACCCCATCCTGAAAGGAGAACAGCACCAACATCGCTCAAGCACTTCGTATGATCCTTATTCTGCGGTGTCAAATTCTCTCCACCTCTAGTTTTCCACCACTCCGAATTAGGCAGGGAGAACAACAGTTTTCTCAGCATCCGTAATACGTGAACCAGCCACTTGAGTTTGCGGTGCTGGGTGCATTCCTCGAGATGACGTAGGATGATGATGATGATGGCATGGAACAGATTTAGCTGTGTAGACTGTCAACGCATGTTCATCATATGATACCGTCCTGCTTGGACCGCTTGTCGGTCCATTGACATAACAGAGTCCATTTTCTCACCAGCTGTTCAGCTGCAACACCCTTGTGGCACTTTTCTGCCACTCTACTTGAAGGAAGCACGAAGGCTGAAACACAGAAATAGTCGAGTTTGCGTTCGAACCATCTCCTCTCGGTAAGTTTGCGCCTAAATCAATGAGCTGTCTTGTGCTCAGTTGAAACCAAATTCGCAAGTGATGTAAATAGCTAATTGAGAATGGTCGTGAAGTTCCATGCGCACGTCGCAAGCACAAAAGGTTATTTAGCTTCAAACTTGGAAAAGCCCCATTCCGAGCCATGTTGGTGTTTTAATATTGAGTAGAAACATTTGATTGCCGTCTTTTGAAGCTCCTCTTGATATGCATGTGACGTCCTCTTTATTTTTCCCTAAGCCTGCCTTTCGTTTCCAGTGGCTTTTTAACGCTTAAATCTATGCAGGTCCATGTTTTTTAACCAACCTTACTGTCTTCTTGAAATCGTTTCTTTTTGTACTTCAGAGATCTCCTCGATGAGGTGAGAGATATGTTGATTCTGCGCAACCGCCCATCTTCAGGTTCATTCAGTTGTAAACCTCGTCGTGGACAGGAGGTATTCGGGATCATCTATGCGGTTGGTGGCCTAACGGTTAGTGGTGATAGTCATGGGATCGTAGAGACCTACCATCCATCTCTGGGACGATGGGAGCTAGCTGAACAAATGCCTTCACAACGAAGTCGTATAGGTGTAGTGACTTTGCATGGTAGGTTCTCCATAACGTATTCTACTCGAGTTCTGTTTTATCCGCTTGGTCTTTTATTGTTTAAGCTTCTAGCTTGACATAGTGAATAGTGCGTACGGTTTGGGTTTAGCAATCGAGACACACCAGTGACTACTTTGGCGCTGGTTGCGGATAGCATTACCGTGCGCTGACAGTCACCCGTCATTTACTGTTTGTACATCTATTCAGTTGATTTCATTGCATAGCTATCCAGTCCCAATCGGACGATGACTAAACTCTACCCGGTGGGCTTTTTTCTCCCACTGCAATTCTCTTTGGCCGATTAGTTAGCCAATGGGTAAGACGAGGGGACCTCTCAAGTAAAAGGTGAAGTAACATTCCGTAGGTGACCAATGTCTGGAACCAAAGTCTGTCACTGAGACGCCGTTTATACTACTATACGGAAACTAAAAGGTGCCGAGCAAGAAGTGTGAGCAGTCACGTATTGTTGCGGTATCTGGTGAACCTAAAAGCAACCCTTCCCCGACTTCAGAGTAGTGTACATTTCATTTCGATGATATAATACTGTGCGTATAGATTGTTCGGGCTATTTTCGGATAACAAATGCACTGCAGCTGTGAACGCAATGTTTGGTATACTCAAAAATGGTATTATAAAGACGTTTTGTTGTACGGCGGTTTTACACATTACTTTCCATTGCATACGAAAGTAGTAGATAAGGTCAGAGACCTTGTTGCGGACAGCGATGCTCGGTCAGAGTGCCATCGATGATCTCTTCTCATTAAATCACTTCCGAACGTGTCTAGCAGGCTTGTAGACGGTTTTACAAAAGGCTGGTGACCCAACCCAAGGTCTTGGAGTAGGGGAACACTCAAGTCATTTATAGGTTGAGCAACGTCACATCCTGAGCTGCTTACCTTGAATCATCAAGAGGATATGGTCTCCTGACCAATGGCTTTGCGGTTCGAATCAGTTCTCTGGCTTTTCGGGTGCTCGTCTCTCAGCCTTTGTGCTTCTATCAACTCCTGTTACAGCCAAGGACTTCTATAGCAGTAAAATTGTTTTTAAGCCTCGGCAGTCATTTGTGAGTTTGAATCCACGCTTCCTCAATTCTAGTAGAAGTTATCTATCAAAACACACGGGCTAAAATGTCAATCCATAACCGGATCCAGGCAGTCTGACTGCAAAATGTAAGGCCAAGATCCTACTCCTCTGTTTCTCTTTCAGGTCTGCTCTACGCAATAGGTGGTTTCGATGGTACTTCACGTCTCAAAACCACTGAATTGTATGACCCGAAAACAAAAGTATGGAAGACAGTGGCACCTATGAACTTTGCACGTAGCGCGCTTGGCGCTGCCGCTCTGGATGGTCGTCTATATGTGTGTGGAGGGTATGATGGCACTTCCTCGTTACGCACCTGCGAAATGTACGATCCGAAACAGGACAAGTAGGTGCATGTTCCTTTGTTCTGTTCGCTTGCTCGTATTGGAATCATCAACTAAGATCCTTATTTTCTGTCGTTTTTTGTCTGTTTTTCCGTTTTTGAGGGACTCTCCTATTACCAGCTAATTGTATCGGTCTACTTAGCGATTGAGGCGCAGAGCTGCTGACCATAGGACCTGTGTTTCGACCTTCAGGCTGACTTCGGTTGCTCTTGTCTATGCTTGGTAACCTGGTAGTACATCAGCCCTTGTCACATGGAGTCTGCACAAAAAGGATGAAACATTATTCTTTCAATGACGCAATGGCTATCACAATTTCCTTTCCAAATGCTAACACGGCAAATTGTTTTGCATGAAGTACGTGAGTTGCAGGTCGTCTCGGGTGTTTCATGAGGAGAAAATTGCGATCAGGGTACAGTTGATTGCCAACAATTCTACCGTTTAGAACCTCCTATTGCAATCAATCCAAGCGTTTTTTTATCTTGGCAATGCAGTATAAACTATATTCGGATAAACAATTTTTCTTAAACTGACAGACCGACATGTCGTTAGATCCCGTGGATAAATTTCCTTTGATAGGATAAGTTAGTTTTACAAATGTTCCGTGATATCGCCGTCCAGAAACGGTGGTCGAAAGTTAGGTCCGCGCAGGCTGAGACCCACTCTGGATTCCAGGAACGACTACTACAAAGACGTGTTAAGACTGAACCAGTCCACATCTGGTTTGATGGTGCAAGTCCAGGTCATTGGCTGCCCTCATGCACGACAGCATCCGTCTACACATATCGAGGAAGTCGCTGCAAGTTAGGAGAACTTGCTTCCAGGTTTTCGGATTACGCGATCGAATCATGGAAGTCGTCGAGTCGCCTGAGATGTGAGATGCCAAAACAGAGTTCCCAAACCATCGAACTGGATATTCTAAGGAGCCACTAAATCTTCAGGAAGCGCCATATCCCTCAGTGGTGAAGGCCCCGAGCTTGCGAGTGTTCTTTATGCCAAGAACCCAAGTTTCTTGATCATAAATGAGGGCTAGGTTGATTGCCGCACTGCATACGCAAAGCTTTCTGCGTCATTCTTTCCATTCCCCCTACAAAAAGTCCTCATATTTGATAGAATTTGTACCTTACTGCGTCGATAACAAATCAGCCTCCTGCACCTTACTGTTGGGTAGGATGGTTGAACCTGACCGTCCAAATGTTGTGACCCGTTCAATTTCAGCGTCTTCGCGGACGGTTACCCAAAACCA
This sequence comes from Opisthorchis viverrini, assembly GCF_000715545.1. Lineage (NCBI taxonomy): Eukaryota > Metazoa > Platyhelminthes > Trematoda > Opisthorchiida > Opisthorchiidae > Opisthorchis > Opisthorchis viverrini. The sequence goes on from NW_008751961.1 coordinate 186,706, forward strand.
GCACCTCGACTGTTCATGTCAGAGGCCTAGCCAACCTGACAATAGCTCAGTCCCCGCGCTTCTTTCGGGCGGCACGGCAGCCAGATACCGAAACCGCTTCTTAGTTGAATGATTATTATTTACTCCTAGATCGTGGCTAAATGCTCAGGATGTCTCCGTTTCGAATTTTCCTAGAGGTTCATGATGTGCACGCTGCTGCTGATTGTTAGTAAGCATCAGATAACGGTACAGTGTCTCTAGGCTTTTGGCATAGGTTGGCTTCAGCTATAGGACAAACTATCAATAGAAAAACATTTGGTGTTAATCGTGTTGTTATGCTGTTAGGTTGGTTGTTTCCTACTTTGAGTGTTCTTGATTTGTCTAAGCAAGATAGCAAGATTGAGCTCGACCTTGCTTGCACGATATTCTGATCCAATCATCTTTCAGCTTTTCGCTACGACCGGCAGTTTTCTACTGCTGTTGCTCGTCAAGATCGTAATAGGATACGGTCGCTTTGCTAGGTGATCTACCCGCATCCCATAGGCTAGTTTAGCAATTGTCGTTTGTATCAAGTTTAAGTGCCATCACCCGTATCACACTGCTTTGTAGTTAACCAACTAACGCAACATACCTAACTGCTCAGCTAAGTTGTGCGCCGGCCCGAGAAGGTACTTAAAAATCACCCATTTGCGCTTCTGATCCGAACGCGACCAAATTACCTGCATGATTCCACTAACGGACCCGTCAACCCCAACAGGCCTGTTGGAACTCGTTTGAGCGATGGCGGTCTGCAGGTTCGAGAAGCCTTAGAAATACCCGACCCTCTCTGTGTTAGATCGCTGGATCGATTCGAGGACCACGATCGATTCGTTATGAATGTTGCAAAACAAAATAGACAGATATGAACCATAGCACCCTATGTGGAAGAAGCTTTTGTTGCAGCGTCCGTTGCTGAAGATATGCCAGTCCTGGGCTAACGAGAGCAGATGTCGTATAAGGATTGCAGTCACAACATATTCCATATCTGTTCCTGCCAGGAAGGTCATATTCCTGAAGATTACCCCAGAATACCCGAAACCTACTGAGACCTTCAAAATCCAGACCATCAGCTCGTCAAGACGTGCATATGGCCTAGGTCGTAGTTGTTCGTGTATAAACCGGTATCGTTGGTGACCAGAGTGGAAAATACGTCATGGCGGCCACAAATTTCTTCAACTTCTCTCACCGGAATAGCTGAAACTGTGGACGACAAAACTGCCTGCATAATTTTATGCACGACATACTACGATTTTTGGAATTGCTGGACATCGCGTTCTGTTAGCCCTCTTCGGGATTTTCAATTAATCCTTGGAATACTTCATATGTTTAAAAGACTTCCGTACAAGTGCATGTTCTGTGTTGTCGGCACTATCAATGTGTTGCAATCTCTGAACTCAGACATATCCGTCACGTCCGCTTGTTGAAACAGATGCATATCAGTAAAGCAGCATACAGGAATGTAAGGGCCAACCCGTTTTTTTCACCCATATGCAGTTGATAAACCTTATGAGGGAAATCAGAGCCAGCCGAAATACGACGCTTCGTGTTATCATCATCATCACCATTTATTCGAATAAAGCGATGTCGTCTATTTGGAGATTCCACTCGCCTTGTGAGCAACCAAGTCTCTTATTAACAATAAGTTAATTCTAAGTGAGTGATCATTGCAAAAAAACTGAGTTTTGTGGTGCGAGATGCCTCAGTGGTTAGAGCGCGAATCTACTGACCGGAAGATCCGTGGTCCGAACCCGACCTCTGTATCTCAACTTCCCATGTCTAGGCGTGAACAATGTGGCAGTATCCAAGCCCCCGTGCTTCCTTCGGGTGGCGTGGTAGTTAGACGCCTAAAGAATGCAGGTGATTTTAGATTGAATTCTTGATGAACCCAAGTAGAGAGGAAACCAATGATAAGCTCTCCATGGTTTTCGTCGACCTTTAATCTCAATCGTTCCAACTGAAGCAAGAGGTGAGTTCTGTGGAGCGCGTTTAGTTTAAGACGAGAGATTCAGATGAAATCCAGGGGATTATCTCCCAAACATATCT